>NW_028261385.1:103232339-103385134 GCF_051295495.1 Thamnophis sirtalis | reverse complement strand
AGTTCCATGTTATGTGTTTGGACTAAAACATCTGTATTTGATCTGGGCATAGACTATAATTACAAATATTCCAAGCAGAGGTATGTCAAACGTGACATTGGGTCCCCTCCTTAAAACTTAACAATTTAACTGTTTAATTGAATTTAATGATATCTGACCTGTAACTTATTTGTCTGGGAGAATTCCTTGATTATGTTTAGAAGAGGAGCCAACACAGTAGATTTTGCTGCAGAAATGCCATCAATTCTTTTCATAATTTCCACACTTGTAGGCCTGAAAAAATAGAACAGATATTCTATGATTTTATTATTTTAAGTTTGATATATGAAGGTAAAAAGGAAAAAAAAGACTTATAGATGCAGGAGGGAGAATATGAAAGTACTTGCTGAAGAATCTGAAAACAGAAATTAAAACTTAGATAAGCTAGCGAAGTTTACAATCAATTCCAAAGTTACATACATAACACTGTAATTATTTTAGGGAGAATTCAAGCATATGCAGATGTGAATATTGTGTGAACGGATCACAGCTGAGCAATGCCTAACCACAGTTTCAGTCTGAATAGTGTATTAACATTATGGAATGTTTCACTGCCAGAAGGAGAAAAGTGATCACTGGCTTCTGATCTGCTTGACCACCTTTTATTTTACCTATATTATTGCAAAATGAAATTTAAATTCATATTAAGGATAATTTTGATATTTTATTATTTATTTTATGGAATTTTAATGTGTTTTACTTTTCAGAACAAATCCCGAGCTGATAAATTTAATAAATGCAGTTGTGGTGTATAATTGGCATCAACTTATGTCAGTGTGAATCATTTGAATAGATTTAGAAGGATGATTTAAAAAAAAAAAACCCATTCTAATTATTTGAAATGTTATCAAAACAGGTGGATCTAAATTCTCATTAGTCAAGAGCAACTGCATGAGATAAACATGAAAAGTCTAAAATGTTTGGAAATCATTGTAATAATTCCTCAGTTAGAGACACAAAGTAAATTCTGTAGAGCTAAAGATGAAAATGAAAATACAAGCTGTCAATGCTTGTGGTATATAAACACATTTTCCCCCTTTCTGTTATATTGTGGGCAACTAGATTTTCTAATTTTTAGGGATAATTACTTAGTTCAGGAATTCTCAAACTGGGACAAGTCACTCTGAGGAGGTCAAGAAAAAGGAAGATAGCAATTATGTTAAGCAAATGAACGTTGTTGGGTGACAAGAAAAAAGCTAAAAAAATCAATCTTCCCTCAGTTTTGATGACTGTAAGTTTGAGTTACGACGAAAGCAAATGGGTTAATTTATTACTCAATCCTAACTCCAATGAAATTATTAATTTATTCATGGGGTGGAATGGGAAGTTGAATTCATAGAAATTCATTTAACATTTTAAAAGATGAGAATCCCTTGCCTTTCCCCAGCAAAATGATTCCTGCTGTTCTCCAACATGTATCAAATGATGTTCATTCACTCACTTCAATGAACATTCATACCTTATCAGAGTCATATGAAGCAGCACTTTATTTGTTGCAAGCACAGCTGGAGGGATATCCCTTTCACTGGCAAGTTTCTGCCTGGCTGCCAATAACTTGCCATACAGTACAGTCTAAAAGAAACAAAAAGATGTTTACAAATTATTGCATTGAAAGGCAACACTCTTTTAAAATATCAATAAACAAACTTGCTACTCCATTTAAAATATGTCTTTAAAACAAAGGATGCAAATATAAACAAGAACAAGAAGTAGGCTATCTATCAGGAGCATTATCTTTCATTTTAATTCAGAATGGAATGCCTCATCTAGGATGGCATTTTTAAATGTACGCTTTTGTGCCTCTGAATTAGACTTGCCTCCCGGCAACTGCCTAGGCAAGTCCCTGGAGTTTACTGGCAATATTTTCAAAAGTGGTTTATCCTTCTTCCTAGAATTTAGATGGAGTGACTGGCCCAAGGTCAACCAAATGGTTTCATGCTTCAAGTGGGACTAGAAGTCACAGTCTCAGTTTCTAGCCTGATGCCTTTAACCACTACGCCAAACTATCTTTCTTAGATGTTGAGTACATCATTCAGAATCATTAACATTACTCTCTTCCCTTCCAAACTATTACGTTTTACTCAGATGCCATTATGAGGGAGTCAAACAGATTAGCATGATGAAAGCAGTGTTGTACTATCAGCCTTATCCCTTTATATCTGTGCCATGATATTGCAACGATCTTCCAAAGCAGCAGAATTCATTATGTAATAATATTTTCCACATTTTGACAAAAGAAACATGATTCCCAGTGAAGTATGACTTAATTTTCACTTTAAACTAAATCAATCCATTTATTATGATTTCTATAATCATGAAAGAAACCTGGTTCTCATATGAATCTAATCATCAAACACTGGGTATACTAACCTGCAATTCCTTCTCCCTTTCAGATATATCAGTTACTGTATCACTCAGAGAGCTGCAAGGCAGTGATAACTGCACAGAGGCACTACTATTGAAAGAAAAACAAATAAGAGCAAATAAGCCAAATAAGGGCACATAAACGCTTGCATTTCCCTAGAAGGGGCCAATTAATGAAGGAATCAAAAGGTTGTGAAATGCTTATTGGATCAAGTATGAAAGACATGCTTATGGCACAACTGGAGGAATAGACACTGTTGTTAATCTTTCCACAAGGAATCTACATGTTTTGTTTCTCTGGGAAAATGACCACATTTTAAAGATATTCAGTGAAAAAGCCATTCCTAAACTTAAATTGGTGACAGTAGCATCAGTAAATACCATACAAACTTATTATAGAGTATTCCAACTTTTATCCACCCAACATATTCAACAAATATTAATATGAAGAGATACAAAAAACTATAGAAAAAGAAAAACTAATAGTATTTTCAGAAATACCTTTTATCTGAACATATACTTTGGCTGGACATCTTACTACTTTTTGAATAAGAAAACATTTCACGAAGAGAAGTGTTCTTCAGTAACATAAAGTTAAAAAAGAGAGAAAATGGAGATACATCTTATAATTTTTTTAGATACATTTAAATAAACATGTTTTAAAATATATATAACTTTACAAGTAATTTAATAGGATTAGGACAAATCACATTACCACAGTTTGCTTGGGTTTTGATAACAGGAAGCATTAACTTTGAAAAGTGGAAAATATAAAGATAATATTGAACTAATTATGATATGAAGCTAATTACTTTACAGTTGAGCAAAAATACCAATGCAGCCATGGTTGGCATCATCCAAGCCAAAATACAGAACAGCCTCTTGACTTCTTGGGTAAGAATGAAAGCCAGCATCATTTCAAAACTTAACCAGTTTAAATGTCTGATTTCTTATTTCTAAAATACTTATTTCAACATGTTACTGGTTTTTCTACCCCTTTTATTGAGGAACCAGAAATAAACATCAACTGGATTTTGTACAATTTTATCTTGTTTTCAGATGCCTGCTCTGTGAAATTTTCTCCTCCTCTCCAGAGATCCAGGAGGCCTTAATTCTTTTTGCGTCCTGGAAGGTCTTAAAATGCTGGTTCTTTCACCAAGCATTGTAATTAGGTGAGGTTGTAGGCCAAGACTGGGAACTGTTCGCTAGTCACTGTTTTCTGCATGTTGCTTTTAATTATTTCCTTTACATTCTTATTGTTGTTTGCTGTGAGCTACGCAGAGCTGTAATAAATGCTCACTGCTGATTTTATAAAGAAACGTTTTTCTCTAATGAATGTCACAAGTAATTTGTCATTTACTTTCTTTTGTCACAAATAATATTTCTTCTTTCAATAGTATCTTACAGAACTATGGTTCATTTTACCAGATAGCTTCAATTTTCACTCACAATTAACAAACTTGCTAGATTCCTCTGATCGTCTATATACCAGACACATTTCATCTCAAACCCACAAGAACAATGATTTTAACTGATTAATTTATGCTGCTAGATTTTTCCTCCAACTGGAGGAATGCGTGTAGCTATCAGGAACATAGTTCCAGTAAAGCTCTTTCAACCATTTCTAAATTCAGCAAATTTGTTTCCATATGGAACGTGTCTAACAATAATTCCTCTATTAATGAGAGGAATTATAGATAGATCTGTTATGTATAATCAATGCTATTCATGCTGCTACTGCCTCTGACGAAGAGATAATATCTCTAGGTTACCAGAAAAGATGTATCTTTGATATAACACAGACCTGTTCCCTGAGTGTTGACAGAGGTAACCCAGCACTGGAAACATGTCCCGCTTCTGCAGAGATTTGTTTATTACTGTAAAGGGGAAGATAAAGGAGTTTAGACACCCTGAAAGCAAAAACCAGTCCCACAGTAAACTTTCTTTGCAAAGCATTCTGATTCAAACAATTCTGAATGTGAAGCATAGTATCTCAAGCAACTTGGAAGGTGCAAAGCTCAAAACAAAAAGAGATGGTTACAATCAGACTAATTCTGCATAAACACAGGCAAGAGAGCTATGGGTTTAAATGTACTACTTTCACACAATATAAAGCTCAACATGTTAAAGAAGGTAGCAACTACTTACCTTAATGTGTAATGTTTTGTCTCAGTATTGACAAATAGAAACTAATTCTTAACTAGCAGCCTTGGAAAAACATTCAACTCTAAATATCCATAGATTTGAAAGCACAAAATATATTACTTTGGCTGGCAAAGGATTCTGAGAATTGTAGAATCCAGAAATTTTGACTAGTCTAGAAACAAAAAAAGGCTCCAGGACAGACTAACAGAATGGCTTGAAATACATGCACTTCAGAATCAGAAGATATAGTCACCTTGGAGTAGGTTTCTTTAAGTATAGTTCCTCATCAGATGGAAGTAAAAGGCTCTGCTCTTTTCTTGATTTACTGAGCCAATCTTTACCCTGAGAGCAAAACAAATTACTTAATACACTGATGCTCCATTGTCACTTAACTGAGCACTTTGTCTGATGACTACAAACCTACCTTCTCAGTAAGCATGCACATGAGTGCAAACTTGTTTTGACCAGAAACTTCTTTAAGAAAACCCTCAAGCATGAGACGTCGGCCCAATGCCTTCCATGAGTGCTCTGGCCAATCCTTCCCGCTTCCAAACAGAGCATAAGTCCGGAATTTGTCTGGGAGACGCTGAGACAACTGGTTTAAAACCAAAAAGGCTAGTAATACACTCAAGAATACAGTATTTAAAAGACACAATTCTCTATTTGCTTCTGTACAATTCTATATAAAGTCATCACTTAACAATGTAGCCTTTCCATTATCCCATCAAGAAATATACATCTTTCTAATATACAGAAAATGACTGCCTGTTCCAAGAGAACCAGTGTGATAAAAAGTAAACAAGCTGCATTAGATTCCTTTGAAAAAAAAGAGTTGCATAAGGGTTTATATATTTATATTGATTGTTCCTGGAAAGGAAGACCTTTTTTTCCAATATAGGCCACATTTAGGAATAAAATAGATTAAAATCAGTTCAAAATACATCACTGGAGGAAAGTTTTTGATCTAAGCTTTTTTTTTTGAAAAGATCATCTGAAATGAAAAAGTTTACATTTAACTATTAATGTGCTTAGAATAAGAAGGCAGATCAGATTTTAAGAAACTGGATCCTAAAAGCAAAGGGCATTGAAACATTTTTTGTGACACAACAATTCTATGTTTATATCTTCAGGAATCCTCAACTCTTCAGTTGGATCAGGGAATGGCTTTTGCTTTGTCTACTCAACAGTACCCAGGTAAAGAATGTTCTGCACCTCAAACTTTGGGCTAAACTGGGACAAAAATGTAGTCTACGCAACAGCATGTGCCTCTCTTCATTTTATTCCCTGGACTGATAATGACTTTGCTAAAGTATTGGGTCAGGAGAGTATGGTTATCTATCCAAATCTTATTACCAGAAGCACATTTTGTACTGCAGCATTTTTACTATAAAAATCCCTTTGGTAAATTTGTAGGCTACTACAAATGCCACATTATTCTTTCTCTCTTCCCCCCTTTCTGCCAATGTTAACTTATGTATTCAAGGCATTTGAAATCATGACGTAAAATTTCACTTTCAGAAAGTATGGTATCAGTTTAATTAGAAATTACCAGTATCTCTTAGTTACTGGGCAAAGTATGTTAATGCTCTTTTATGTTTTGTATGCATTGTATCCTATTGGTAACCTACTGGTGAAATGTTTAAAAGCAGTAGCGAGAGCTTGATATGTTTGATGATCATTTCTCCCAACAATCCTTTAAACCAACTCTCCAGATGCTCTAAGAGCAGATTTTTGATCAGGCTGTGCATAGGGAAGATGAAATATCCATATTCCTCTCTATCTTCATTAGAGGTTTCTGCTGGAACAAAGAACATTTAGTTGCTGGAGAGATGCCAAATGGGTATCACTTTCATGTAGTTATTATTTTCTCTGTTAATATGTTTCTCTTGGCCTTGTTTCATTATTTTTATTTTTGCTCTGGTTTGTTACTCAATTTGGGGTCTTAATAGAATGGGATGCATCATTTGACATGTCCACAAACACAAAGTGTTGGAAATTGGCAGCCTCAAAATGAAACAAACAAAAAAAATCTCACAACTGCAGGACCCATCTTTTGAAAGTTTTAAACCTTCCTTTGTCTTAATGGGGATAGTATAGGATTTCAGCTGAGGCAACTTTTTAATTTGAAAGTTCCCAGGAGAATTTGATCACCACTGAAGATGGATTCAAATTTCAAATAACAGGTGAAATCTGATCTCTCTGGTGACTCACTTGAAATCTGTTTAGGAACACACCTGTGCTTATTTTTACCCAAAGTCTACTAGGTTGAAAAAAGCTGATGATAAAACAATTTTTCACAAACCATGGGTGAATATGATGTAAACTATTTATATCTGGAAGTATGCTTCACAAAGGACATTTCTAACTATCTTAATATTATTATCAAACCATTAAATACTTGTTACACATAGAAATAAAAGCTACATAGAATAATATATTAGACTTTACATCTGAAATACTGTTAATTATAGTAAATATTCAGTAAACCATAAAATCAAAAGGAGCATAGTTTCCCGTTATAATAATTAAAACCATTTCTTAAACCATAACAGCAGAAGAAACTTTCTGACATATTCTAGTTAATACAGATCAACTGAAAATTAATTCTTTTCCTAAGGCATTTTTCAATTTCAGTTGAATGAAACGTGAATAGCTCTTAAAATAGCCAATTTCATGCATACTGAATGACCTACCTTAAATAACTAACAGAAGGAAGTATTGCCATAGCACTTTCTGACTATTCAAAGTTATTTTTATACATTTTTAGTACTGCATAATAGAAAGGGCTCTCAGTCATACACAGTATTTTTAGAAAAGAAAACTGGCAAGAAATTTTTGCACAGGGTTTTATTAGAAACCATGACCAGTGCCCGGGGGAGGAGGGGAGCCCAAATGTTCGATTATGGAATGCCAAGAGATGGCATTATTTAACTTAATCTGTCCTATGGTAGGGCAGATAAAAAGGTGAAAAATAAAACAAATTGTATTTATTAAAATTAAAACAACATTTAATCAAATATGAACGCTCTACAGAATGCACAAAGTTGTGAAAGAAAGTTTGTGAATATTTAGCAAATAAAGGAATGGGACACAATCTTATGTATAATCTTTAAGTCACATACTTTCTGCTATCCCAGTAAGTAGCACAGAGCTTGTTCTTTCATATGTAATGAATAATACTGAATTAATAAGAAGCAAAAAACCCTAGAATGCTTGCACTCCCAGACCCACCATTTGCCCCCATACCATGCAAACAGCATTACCAAATTTGCATCAATTTATCATACTTACAGATCCTCTGAGAAACAGTATTGGAACCCCCATGCCAAATCTCTCCTTTAAAGCACATATTGCAGACATCAGTTTATATGCTTGCTGACCAAAATCTTCAAAACTGTCTTGAAGGTCAATTACTGGAGCACAACGAATGTTCCTAGAACTGCACCAAAATGTATATATTGTTTATAACTGGTATTAAAAAAATGGGTGTTTGTGTGTATGTGTTATTTGTCTCTTTCTTATACAGGTATACAAAGTGAAATCATTAGCATTACAACCTTGCATAATCGGAAAAGCAACCTAGAAAATGCTTCTTTTCTAATCACTGCAGTTATCAAGACCAATGGGCAAATTAGTCTTCATCCTATTTATGCTTCTTGATGCAACAGCATTAGTAAAATACCTTCAAACTTATCTTTTTCAATATTCTCACAATACTATGACTCTCATTCATCATGTTTCTTGGACATTAGTATGTTTGTTTCAATTGCATTTCTTTATGTATCATTATCTTTCCCATATAAAGCTCTACAATTTTCAATATTCTCTCATTTTCCTTTCATCTTTAAGAATGTTATTATTTTATTTTCTATTTTTAAGTTCAAATATTAAACTTCATTCAATTTGCCATCAAACACAAACACACAGACACCATATACACAAACATTTAAATATCATCACTCTTAGATCACTGTTTGTAAAAAGCAGACATTTTTATAAGCAAACATACAGTATTTCACATTTATTACTAGTCTCCAAATAGTCCAATAACTTTTTCTTTATTCTCATCTCACTCCTACTCATACATTCATGTAATCTAATAAAAAAAAATCCTTCTGCCCATAATTGCATTGATGCAGAATGTTGCCCAATGGTTTCCAAACCGATCTCTGTTTGTCTCTCAAACAATAAAGCCTAAAGCATTCAGGGCTGTAAATAGTGAAACA
This sequence comes from Thamnophis sirtalis, assembly GCF_051295495.1. Classification (NCBI taxonomy): domain Eukaryota; kingdom Metazoa; phylum Chordata; class Lepidosauria; order Squamata; family Natricidae; genus Thamnophis; species Thamnophis sirtalis. Next base: position 103,376,360 of record NW_028261385.1, on the reverse strand, counting down.
ACTGAAAATCAGTAATGCTCTTTCAATCCGGACAGGATATGGACTCCAGGATTTTGCACTGGTTGAATGTCCACCTACGTCATTCTATACCAATTAAAGCATCTAGGCACTTTTCAGAGATAACTTCAAACTGAACATTTGGCAATATTCTATTGTAATGCTATCAATGCCTGGATTGATGGTTGCCAGGCCTGGCTGTTTTAACTGCAATCTTGATGCAGCCTCACAAACTTTTATTATGTCTTCTGTATGGTCCACTGCACCTCAGCTATATTTTATTCAAATTAGAAAATCCAAGGACTTTAGCTTGAAAGAAATAGGGTAGGTGGCCCAATGTCAGATCAGATAACAATAATATGGGTTCAAAAACTTTCATGTCCCTAGATAATTCTAGTTCTGAGCTATGGTAACTGATATCACAGATTTATTGTGAGAATAAAATATAGAAAATCTATCTTTGGCACCTTAATTCTTTAAATTATAAATGTAAAATAATAATAGTGATACTAAAATAAAATTATATTCTGTGAATTAGCTTTTGGCAGTGAATGACTGAATGGCATACCATACACTGATATATTCTTCATTTTAAAAGTAATGATGGTTTAAGAATACTTCATTAGCAGAGAGCCATTATCCATTTATCTGCTGAGGGAAGGTGGTTCCAAACCTTAAATCTTTGGGGTGCAACATTTACCTCGATCTGCAATTATCGCAACATTTTTCTGTTCCCATGATGCCTGTCGATGCCTTTCGGAGTTGTTTGTCTTCAAAATGAGACAAGATGATTCTGCCCAAGAGAACGTTGGGAATTAAATAAAAGAACAAGAAGGTACATGTTAAATTCATTGAAGAAAACAATGAGCTGAAATCATCATCATTAATTAATTCACATAGGAGCTAATTATTTGTCCTTGAATCATCCTGAGACAGACATATTTTGTTCAAAGTATGGAACTGATGGCACAAGTGCAAAAATCCAGCAGAACCCTCTATGACTTAGCTTTACTAAAAGCTACTATTGTCACTTGCTAAAATATACAACATAAACACTTACCTCCGCCTACAGCTGTTTAAGCTTAGATATTTCTCAATCTTGGCCATCATCTTCAGTTTGTACAGGCGAAAGTTATCATTATGTATCTCACTGATTAGGTGTCTTAAAAAGGAAAAGAATAGAAAAAAAACTTAAATACTGATAATTCATCTGATTTTTTTTCTGCTGTCTCCCTTGTAAATATATAATAGGAAATATATAGGAATGTATGATGTTATATAACATCAATCATCAATTTGCTACCAGTATATACATAGCAAGAATATATCAATATCGTGGTGGCCATAGCATATGGAAGACTGTGACTTGGAAAATGAGAGGGATAAATAATAAAGAGAATGAATTAAGAAATGAAATGAAGGAAGGAAAGAAAAGCAGATTATGTTGTATATTTGTGAAACTAAGAAAAGGGTAGGGCAGTGATGTCGAACCTTTCTGTCCTCGCATGCCAAAATTGTGTGCGCGCATGCGATACCGTGCTCACGTGTGCCCCACATCCACAATGTAATGCGCCCTATGCATGCGTGTATGACACCCTCCCCCTGCGCATGCACACACGATCCCTCCTCCAGCTAGGGGGGAGTTTTCGCTCTCCCCAGGCTCCGGAGGCGAAGGCTTCAGGGAGAACCTCTGGAGCCTGGGGGAGGCCGTTTTCACCCTCCCAGAAACTCAAAGAAAGCCTCTGGAGCGGAAGGAGGAAAAACAGAACTTTTGGATGGAACGGAAGTTCGGAAACAGACTGTTTGGAAATGGACTGTCCCCCAGAGGCCCTCTAGAAGCTGGAAACAGTCCGTTTCCGAACTTCCGGTAAGCCAGGAAGTTCCATTTTTTGCCTTCCCCCAGCTCCAGAAGCTTTCCTAGAGCCCGGGGAGGGCAAAAACTCCCCCATCCCTCCGGAGAGGCCGAAAATCAGCTGGCTGGCACGCATACGTGCTGGAGGTGACATAGGGCAATGGCTTGCATGCCCACAGAGATGGCTCCGCATGCCACCTGTGGCACACATGCCATAGGTTCACCATCACAGGGGGTAGGGCATAGCATTGTATGATGGTTTTCAGATTTTGAGGAGTACAGTGGCTGAATAAAGGGAGTATAGAGAGTATGTATTTCCCTAATCCTTGAACCAGGTTAAGAATAAGCCCATATAATAAATAAAGGTGTTATCTTAAATATTATTCTGTTAAGTGTCATAAGTGGATGAATAAAACTTGTTAAATATATGTAATGAGTGGGTCATTCAGAGATCCTGTTTCATAAGTATCTTCTTAAAATAATGGTAGTTATTTAAAATATATGTGTTAAACAGAAGTCCATTCATGGCATATTCTTCCCCATTCATGAGAAAAAAATAAATATAAATTTCAAAGACTTATTTTAATTGTTATTGTTTATGATTAAGTTAATTAGTAGAGGTTAGAAAGATAACCAACTCTGAACAAAGGACAGGCCATTATTTCATAGTGTCAAGAATAGATTTTGGGGGTGGGAAAAGGACATAGAAGAAAAGGAAAGAATGAAAAAAAGAACTGCAGAAAAAACTTGTAAGAAAGTACAAGGTAGATTAGAATGAACAGAAAGACAAACGGAAGCTGCTTGAGTCACAAAAATCAATTTACATTATGAATGCTACAGGAATGAAAGGAGCTATGCTAATGAGGTATAAAACTGCTTAGTTTCATACCTCATAAATACCTCATTCTACAATGCTTAGTAGAAAAAGTAAATCTCTAAATGAAAAAAATATATATAAAGTTACAAAAAAGCTGAAATAAAAATACTATGTAAGGTATAAAGAAATAAAGATGCACTTGAACAAAAAGTAGTCACAAAATGAAGATTAAAAGAGAAAAGAAAATGCAAAGTTATTTCCACTGAAATAAAAACATTTGGATGTGGGTGAAAAGGAGTTTTCACAAGGTGGATGGAATTAAGAATTAAATTTATGAAATGATCTGGAATGCAAATGAAATGGGAACACACTTGGAAACATGTTGGTGATTTTTATGGGAAGGAGTATGATATGTCAAGTAGAATTCAAATGGTTACTAAGATTTAGTATCAAGGAAAAAATATGAAAAGGAAGACGCAAAATATATGAGAATGCTTTTAAAAAGGATAGGGCTGTAGGAATAGATAGTAGTACAACTGGAGGAATGTGAAAATAAGGCTTGTTGATGAAGAAGCTATCAAACTTAATGAGACATTGTATGTCTGCTTGACATACAATGTTATGTTGTTAAGATCCTGAATGACTCGCAACATGACAGATTGTAATATCCTAAAAGTTATATGGACCTGAACTTTGATGTATTAAAGATCAATATAAGAAAAAAGCACCCCTGACAATCATGGTATGTATGTATCAAATTTTTAAAATAGTAAATAATTCTCACTTGTTTTCCTCACAGTGCAGGTCTAATGCACGGGAAATGAATTATACAATAGTGCCACAGTAACTCATACTTTGAATTTGTAATCCCATTGTAAAATTCAAACATCAATGAAATATTAAACTTGGCCAACCAACTTTTATGTACAGGTAGTCCTCTCTCAGGGACCAGAATTGGGACTGGCTACTCAGTTGTTAAGTGAAGTGGTCAGTAAGTAAAACAGCAACTATGTGTACGGTCTTACTTCCGTTTTCAGCTTTTATTTGCTTTACAAATCTGCCAATGATGTAAATGTGAGTATTGGTCACATTACTTTTTCATCACATTCATAATTGTGAACAGTCACTAAACAAAGCAGTGACTAAACAATGGCTACCTGCAAATGTTTAAAATATTCAACATGGTTGTTTTAACATTTATACATACAAAGCAAGTCAGAATTGCAGTTACCTATTAAAGCTCATGTCAGCTGGAGTCCACAATACATAGCAAGAGGCTGGAAGCCCATCACGGCCAGCCCTTCCAATTTCCTGGTAGTATGATTCCATTTCCTTTGGGGCTCCATAATGTATAACTGTCCGAATGTCTGCTTTATTTATGCCCATTCCAAAGGCTATAGTAGCGACTATACACTGCAGAGAAGAACCAAAATCTCCAATATCAAAGTTACATTCATCTCAATATTAATGCACTTTTCAGTATTAATATTTGATCTGCATGAAGTATTTTTATACTATGACTTGTTAATGTTTTGGCAGACTCAGCTTAGAAACACAATATTTGAATTCCAAGTCATTTATATTATTTACTAAATCCAATACATATGTTAAAATGTCACTGCTGAGGACAAGAATCCCAATTAAAGTGTCCCCAAATATCATCTTCTAGGAAAACACATACAGTGAAGTGAACTGTAGAGGAGATGACAAAGCAGTGGTGGGTTCTGGAACGCCGGGCCACGGTTGCAACAGGGCCCAGTGTTCTCCACATGAACGCGCACGGCACACGCATACACCTTCCAGCGACGCCTCCGCAAGCCTCCACGGCGCTCCAGCTGCTCGGCAGCATCGTATAGGTGCTGTACATGCCATGTGCGGAAGCGCCGAAGGCTTTAAAGGACAGGTAAGGAGCTTGGGCGGGCGGGTGGGCCCTCCGGAGCACCGTACTGGAATGGTACCCAGTGCTCCAGTCAGGCTCCGGTACACCCATACCGGGCCCTACCTCCTGCAACCCACCACTGTGACAAAGCTGAGCCTGAGAGAGAGGTCAAACAAGTCACTTCAAGACCACAAAACATCTATGTCCAGCCCACTTTGTATTCCAGTGAGTCTTATCTACTGCCAATTTGCTTGGACCATTAGTAGTTTAGATACTTTTAGAGAGTTTAAGCTTGCAATAAATCTTTATACCCATTTGAACTGTCTGGACCATGGGTCCTCAAACTATGGCCAAAGGCCACATGCAGCCTGTTGAAGTCATTCATTTGGCACGCACAGGACCACAAGGCTGCCTCGCCCACATTGCCCCACCCACCTTCGGCCCCAGGAGGTCAAAAAACAGGTAAAACAGTCTGTTTTTGACCCAAACTTTGCCCATTTCTTGCCTGCAAAATGCTTCTGGAGGTGGGGGAGGTGAAGAATGGGGTGCACAGACACCCCAGGAGGCAAAAAAACTGGGTTTATTTTTCACCTCCCCACCTGAAGAAGATAAATAGAGAAAGAGAGAGAGAGAGAAAGAGAGAGAGACAGAGAGACTTGTTGATTGTAAGCTCCTTGGGGCTAAGCAATGAATTGCTGTAAAACTGAGTTTCCTGAAATGGACCAGTAGACTCCTAAACAACTGAAAAAATGATCTAGTAAAAAGAAAAGTCAAACAAAAGAGCAACATGCACCAAAAGCAAATAAAACACATCCAGGAGCAAAACAAATTAAAGTTAAATTTGTGTGCAGTTTGATGGACTGTTAAATTGGCCACGGCCCCCTAGCCACATGACTTAGCCACGCCCACCCAGCCGGTCTGGCCCCCAAACAGTCTGAGGGACTGTGAATTGGACCCCTATTTTAAAAGCTTGAGGACCCCGGTCTGGACCTTCTGATTTCCCAGGGTTTGACAATCCCACTGTCAAAAAAGCTCTTGGGAAGTAAATCTTGCTTTAAATAGTCAACCAGAATCTGCCTTCCTGATTTGGGGAGAGAACCTAATTTAGATCTGCAAGAATCAAAACATATCATGCAATAACAAGAAGAGAATTTGGGGAGGGGGGAATCATTTAAGTAAGCTGTTAAAGACTCAGTTGTAGTGATCAATTGTAGCATAGATTTAACTGTTTCAAGCTTCCCACACACAAATATTAAATATAATTTTGGGTCATTTTTCTCAAAAAATAAATGAACAAGTATAATGTTTTAGACTCATTTGTTTAATGTGTTCTCTATCTATCATTACCATATTTCCCTGAAAATAAGACCGAGTCATATTAATTTTTGCTTATTTTCCAATTAAGTCTTATTTTGGGGAAAATATAGTAAATGCATCTGTCCGGCTGATAATCTTAACTGGGGCTTATTTTGGGGGTAGGGCTTATATTACAAACAGCCTGAAAAATAATGCTAGGGCTTATTTTCTGGTTAGGTCTTATTTTTGGGGAAACACAGTAGTTTTAGGACTTGATCATGTTTATGCAGAAATACTGAAATTCAGAAGGCTTCACAAAAAGTAGCACTATACATATGTGTGTGTGTGTGTGTGTGTGTGTGTGTGTACACAAGCATACATACACTCAAACATACACAAACATATATACTGATTTGATTAAAAACATGCAATAAGATTATATTCCAAATCATGGGTTAAAATATTAATGAAATTCTAATAGATAGATCATCAATTGAACATATTCAAGGTACCCATCAGAAGTTCTCTATTAAATGTTAAAACTTCCTATTATTTAGACGGACTAGTTTGTCTTCCCTGTCCTCCAGGCCTTCCGCATAGCCCTTAAGACCTGGCTAGCCCGTCAGGCCTGGGGACAAAGATAATCACCCCTCCCGAATGATGAATGAATGCTGCACATTATTTTACTCTATGTTTGTCTACGTCACTGTTTGTATTTCCCTCCCCTGATCCTATGTAAGCCGCCCTGAGTCCCCTCAGGGAAAAGGGCGGCCTATAAATGTAATAAACCTAACCTAAACCTAACCTCCTTTTTTTTAAAACAGGAACTATACTCAGAATATTAATATATGCATAAATCTCATAACCTTTAAAAACAGCCACGTAAATTAAATAAGGCTACATAAAACAAGGTTTGAACATAAACATTTATATAGCATATCTCTAATATACAAACCTATATTGCTTCAAAAGAAAGGAAGAAATGTAACTATACTATTCATATTTCATCAAAACTTTTGAAATAATCCATTTAAAATGCTAGAAAAAACATATAGCCAGATCCTATGAATAAAAACATAGAGAATTAATATATCAACTTCAATAAGACATAATCAATTTATTAACTAGTGGGTCCTGATTTTGAAAAGGAAAACAAGACATTTATATGGTACCAATAGAACTGATTATTTGTAGCTCAGAGTTGAACTGTGGGCTCCTTGGTGGTCTCTGAGCTTGGTTTAAGCTCAGAGAACACCAAGGTCCCCATGTTTATGTTGTTTTATATATGGAAAGCTTCTTCTGTATATTTCATTTGCCTAAATTAGATAACAAGTTAAGTTGTTCCATACCTGAATTTCATCTCTCATGAATTTATGGTGGACATCTTTTCTTGCCTTGATTCCCAAGCCAGCATGGTATATACCACAAACTAGATTTAATTTTCTTAGCTCTGCAGCTACTTGTTCAGTAGTCTTCCTTGATGGACAGTAAACAATGGTGGGGCCCTCAAATTCATATGTAGACCTAAGATTAGAAAAATAAGTAGAAATCATTTGTATGTGAGGTTTTTCCAGTAATTATTAGAATAGCTAATAAACTGATTAGTGTATGATAAATCTCAATGTCAATTTACATTACATTAAAATTGCCTTTTCGTCAAACACAGGTTCACATATCAGGCCTTCAATAGGTCCAATTAGGAAACCAAATTCATGTAACCTAACACTAATTTTATTGTAAAGTTATAGCAACAGAATCTTGCAAGTTTGAATGTGCCTTCCGTCCCCCCTTTTATTTCTGTGTGAACTAGAAAAGGCCTTGTCTGAGACATCTGCATACATTGCATTCCTGCCCAAGACTCAGGTTTCTTTTATCTAACTGTTGCCTTGGCAGCAGCTTTCATCTGTCTCTCAAGGCCATTCCTCTCGCCCCATATCACATGGGAAAAAGACTAATAATATGATTTATATATTTGCAAGGCATTTGTAGAACTAAATGACTCTTTATTTTACGAAGAAAACATTATGTGGAAGCTTCAATTGACAAAGACTTAATGGGCATTTGAAATCAAAACATATGGCTCCATCTGTGAATGATCAGGCTACATGAAAGATTACAACTTGCAATCAAAGAGAAATAAATGTAAAGAGAACAAATATAATGTAATGAATATAAGGAGAACTAATGAAAACTTTCAATAGATATGTTATAAAATTAAGGTGAACGATGTAATAAACCTGATGAAGGTAGTCTGATCTTATGAAGCAGAACTGATAAATATATGCAGGAAAGCAATGCTAAAGATCAGAAAATATGAATTAGTTTGCTCTTTGTTCATCTTATTTGCTCTTTGAAAATAGCAATATAGGATTGGTAACAACTGCAAGTTAAATTCTACTAACTATGATATGATATGGGGGGAATTATTCAAAATACTAAGGAATGTAATCCAGAGCAAAGATTAATGTACATGTCAATGCATGGATGAAAATAATATCAAAGTACAAAAATATTTTAGGTCACGTGGAAACCCAAGAATGAACAAGAATGCTACTTGGTGAAGATCTGCCAAAACTCTGTTTCAAATATAAATTTTATGCATGAGTCAAGGAATGCTTATGACAAAGGAATAAAACTGAAAACAGGACAAAGGAAGTGCAAAATGTGTATATGACTAAAATTGAAAGAATTGTTAAGAATACAAAATGAAGGCTTCTGAAAGTGTGACACTCTTTTTTTGCAATGTCAAGAATTTGCAATGTCAAGTTTGTGGTGGAAAATAGGTTTTTTTCCTTATCATTTCCTCTATTTATTTAGCTATTTAGTTATTTTGCTCACTGCTTTTTCTTCTTTTTTGCCTTCAATTGTGTCACTCATGTCAAGCTGTGGAAAGTGCTGAAAAAAATAGGAATCCCAGAGTATCTCATTGTCCTAACTTATATTTGTTTTTCTTCATTTTCTTTATTAAATTTAGTTGCTGCCCATCTCGTTTTGAAGTGACTCTGATTAAAAGCATTAAAATCATAAAACATAAATAAACAAGTCAGGAAGCCACAGTACACACAGAACATAGTGAAACAGACTGACTCCAGATTGAAATAGTAGTACAACAAGGCTGCACACTTTCCCACCTATATGCAGAAAATACATTAAAGGAAGCTAGGTTGGAAGAGTAACATGGTTATAAAATCTGAGGAAGGAACATCAATCAAAGACACAATTAATGACATTATCCTGGTAACCTAAAATGTAAAGGATCTGCAAGCTGTGTTATTAAAATAAAAAACCACAATGGAAAAAATAAATATAAAAAACAAACGTTTTCCCTTATTAAGGGGTAGTTTATGTAAAACTTTGTAGATAGAGGCATGATATAATGTTTCGCTGATATATCTCTCTTTGACATTTAAATTGACAGATTTAAATTATTTAATATGAACCCCTTCTACTTCAACAGTATTTTCTCTCCCAATTTAAACTCCATCCTAACAAGAACAGATACTGTATAATGCCTTGCAGAAAAAACCTAAAATGCTCAACAAATATTATATTGAGGCTAGATGTCTTTACACTGCATTAAACAGTCTTCCCCAAAAATATACAAATAATTTCTTGCTCAATAATTTAGGAAGTGAATATACGGCTTTACTACCCAATCTGGCCTCTGTAACAATGTTTTAAAAGCAGAAAGAAAAGGATTGCAATTATCAGTAACACTGTATTTACACAACAGATTTTATAGCAAGCCTGTTTACCAATCCATCTTCTGCTGTTTCTTTAATGTCCAAGCTCCATTCCAACCTCCACAATTAAGCTTTAGTTTATTGATTTATTTGCATTTCTGTCTGGCATATACACTACGTACATTCTACCTTCAAGCTTGTACTCATAAGAACATTTCCTGAGGTAGATTATACTGAAAGCTAATAATTGACTCCCAAATCCTCAAATAAGCCAAACAGGGTTCTAAAAACTGTTTAAAAGATTTATTTCATGAAAATGATCTTCTAGTTAAGAACAAGTTGTCAATATATCTCAAAGCTTGCTTACTTGTTGTCTTTTGGAATGAGGAACTGCAATAAATCCTGGATTATATTTCCAGATTTTCGCCTAACGTCCAGGTATAGATTAGGTCGGTCAAAACTGGTACAAGTAATGTGAGGAGTTCTTAAATTCAAACAGTCTATTATATCTTTCCTAATTGAAGAGCTTGCTGTTGCAGTCAATGCAACAATAGGAACCTAAAAAGAAAAAAAGAATAATTCTGTGATAGAATAAAAAGCTGAATTTACTAATAATTTTAAATGACAATACAAAGTTAAGAAATGGAAAATTATCAGAAGCCTTTGAATTGTGTACAGTATTTAGTATGCATGCATGTATCCTGGAAACCTTGACCACAAACAACTAAATTCCCACAAACACATGGAGCATATTCACATGGCAGACTAATTCTTGCAAATCAAACTGAAGCCAAGCACAGAATGATATTTCTTTTAGCCTTAATCACCATGTGTAGTCACAGTCTTTTCTTGGGTTTACAGATTTAATCACAGAATCCCATATAGTTTAAAGCCGTGATGGCGAACCTGTGCCACGCGTGCCAGAGGGGGCACGCAGAGCCCTCTCTGTGGACATGTGTGTCATCGCCAGCTGGTCTTTGGATTTCCGGCGCTCTGACACGCTTGAAGACCAGCTGGCAACGGTGTACATGCCCACAGAGAGGGCTTTGCGTGCCACCTCTGGCACACATGCCATAGGTTCTAAACCATATGGGTTTTAAACCATATGGGATTTGTTGCTGAAAGTGAAAACCAACGAAGAAATTCCAATGCTCATTGAACACACACATGCACACACACACATATACAAACATGCATACTTAAACATTTAAAATGCAGAAAAAAAACAATATAAATAAGCTTTTTTACCTTAGGAAGTTTTTTCTTTAACAATCCCAAAGACCTGAAAGAATTTCTGAAGTCATGTCCCCATTCAGAAATACAGTGAGCTTCATCAACCGCTATTAATGTGATGCCTAAAGAGAAATAAAAATAGTCCTGTATAGTTTGCTTTCATTTTCAGAATTTAGAGCAAAGAGCTGTATGCAGAACGTACAGGAGCTGAAGCAATTTATCTATTTTTCTATAAATAGAGCATTATCTCCAGTAAAGAGATAATGATCTTAAAGGTCCTTGATCACAACTATTTTTAAAAAGTACACAATGCACAATTAGTTCTGAATTAGTTCTATAAAGGAACGTGTTCTACCCGTAATCTGGAAAAACTTGAGTAAAGTTTGTGAGAAAGCAGAAATAAGAAGTTTATAGTTTTGTTTTATAGTTTTATTGTGCTTCTGTCTGATAATAGTAAAAAAAAACAACCATGCCAGTGGTATTCAGCATCAAAATTCTTCCATGTAATTAGAAGATATTCTGAAGACAGCATGGTGCCCATGGCCGCGCAGTGGTTAGAATGCAATGTTGCAAGCTAACTCTGCTAACTGCCAGCAGTTTGATTCTCACTAGCTCAAGGTTGACTCAGCCTTCCATGTTTCCAAAGTTGGAAAACAAGGCCCAAGTTATTGGGGAAAATATGCTGACTCTGTAAACCGCTTAGAGAAGGCTGTAAAGCCCTATGAAGCAGTATATAAGTCTAAGCGCTATTGCTATTTACTGTATTTTTCGGAGTATAAGACGCACCTTTTTTCCAAAAGAGGATGAACATTTGGGTGTGTCTTATACACTGAATGTAGCCCCACCCACCAGCCCCAAGCCTTTGATCTCTGCCTCGCTGCAATTTACTTCCTTGCAGCAAATGGGGAAAATGGGGCTTGCAAGGCTGCAATAGGCTATGGCAATCCCTGCAGCCTGGAAAAGCTGATGATTGGGAGGCCCATGCTGAAATTGAAAGTGAAACTTGCTGTTTGCTACACAAGGCAAATTGCTGGGAGGCAGAGGCAGATTTTATTTTCTTGTGCCAATCAGGCTGTTTGCTGCAAGGCGGTAAGTCAATAACTTATAAATGCCTATAGAATGTTCAAATTATTAGACTTATTTTTTAAAAAACTGCTTTATTATTGTTCTAGACAGCTTAACAAAACAAAGAAGCTTTCTAAAATAAATGCTTGATCTGAAGAGGTCCAGTGCTATTGTATCTTCTTTTAAATAGCAGGGAATAACTATACTTCCAGAAAGCACATCAATTTTAATAGCATCTGTACAAGTATAGACTGAAATGTAACACTACAAACAGTGTATATAGTCTGTACTGTTTTCTCTTTGTTGCAAGGAAGCAAATTGCTCGGAGGCAGAGGCAGATTTTTTTCCCTTGTTTTCCTCCCCAAAAGCTAGGTCTTATACTTCGGAGTGTCTTATGCTCCAAAAAATATGGTAGGTAGCTGGTCTCTGCAAACATTTTTTGTTTTGTTTTCGTCACATGCAGAAAGCCAATAATTTGTAATGGTGTGCACAGTTAAGTAAAACTGAAAATATGCTGCGAAATCTCAGAAGCCACAACCTAAAAAGAAAAAAATTAGGTTAAGAGAAAGGAGAATCAATTCCATCATTTTCCACAAATTTTATAGAATGTGCACATTGAAATAAATTGTGCCGATTTGCATAATTTATACATTCTGCAGAATTCAATGCACCAAAGTGCAAAAAATAGATAGTATAAGAAGGTTTTATAGATATTTTTGCATACACATAAACTAGTTTACCACTGACTAGCAGAATTGTGCATCCTCATAAGTCCTTGTTCAGGTATAAATATATAAAGACATAATTAAAGATATTACTTAAAATAAATATATAAACATAAAACATAATTAAATGGGCTTTCAAGTTGTTTAACCTCACAGCAATGCCAAAGATTACAACTTTTTCTAAATGTTTTCATGCTATCAATGTTCTAGGATGTCCTTAATGTCCTTAATCAAAGGAGTGATTTTATTTAAGGCAGCATTACACCTTAAGAAAATGATGTGATCTACCTTGACTTCTCCAGTCCCACCAGAGAGATCCATCACTTTGCTTTACTGAAAATGGTGGCAGAAAGGACTTCCAACCACACATTTGAATTTGACACAGAATTCCAGTGGCTCTTAAAGAAAACGTTCAAGGTTTTGCACATCAACTATCAGCACTTACCAACTGCTTTGTCAATTTGCTGAAGCCACAAGAGGTTCCCTGAACAGAATTCCGGAGTTAAATAGACAACTCTATACTGTCCCCTATGTAAAGCAAGGAAAACAGAATTACTTTATGACAAAAGTAAGCTAACATTCATGTTACATACAGTTGAAGTATTGGTTAAGACTTGGTTGTGATAGAATTCTCTACAATAAGTCCCACTGAGTTCAATATGATTCATTTCAATGAAGTAATAATATTTATTGAGAAAAGTGTTTTTTCAGTACTATATAAATACAGGGCTGGAATAAAGCTTACGCTTTGATCTCCTCTCTGACATTTTTTGACTGTGCTGATCCAAGCAGGCAAGCTGAAACTCCTGACATTCTGCAGAGGAAAAAAAAAAACCAAAGTAAAAATTAGTTCATGAACACTACGTTCTTTGGTCAACTCCCAATCCCTTCCAAAATAGCCAAAATAGCAATCTGAGCATCAAATCTAGATAGCAAGAAATGATTCCTCTATTTTATACATTCTATTCCTGCATCAGTTTAAAGTACAATTTTTTCCTTAAAAAAAAGTAAAAGCTAGATTTTGTATTATATGTAAAGTACAGCAATTCTTTCCTCTGTCCATGCCTTCAAAATCATCTTGCACAGCTCTGGAAATGTTATATTTCAGAGTAGAAAAAAATAAGCTTAAACCTCTCTATGAAACTTTCAAAAATGACACCAGTAAAAGAATTTGGAAGTGGAATGAATGACATGCACATCCAAATTACAAAGAATATATAACACATATGTTAATCAAAAGCTTTTTTATATATAATAAAAGTGTGTTTTTAGAAATGAAAGGCTACTTTCTAAATTAAGAATTTATTTCACTTCAAATCTACCACCAAAACTGCTTTGTGATTTTTTTTCCTTTTAGCAACCTAGCCAAAAATGTGGAATTTTTGATTTCCCAGGAAAAGAAAGGATATGTAACAGAGAGAAAATTATGTGTAGTTTATAAGTCACTGTAACCAAATACTATTTCACGCAATATAGTCTTATGTTTTTAAAGAAACCAGTATGTACAAAGTACCATGCACTGGAGTATATTGTTCTTTGGTCAACTCCCAATCCCTTCCTACTTAAGCCAAAATAGCAATCTGAGCATCAAATCTAAATAGCAAGAAATGATTCCTCTATTTTATACATTCTATTCCTGGGTCTCATGGAAAGCTGTTCTGTCCCCCCCTTCACGTCTCTTAACAAACGGCAAGACAAATAAACTTAAAAGGAACTTTCTTTATCAGTTCTCAGTTCAAACTGGCTTCGAGCCCAAAAATAAACTAATTAAAGTCTCTGCCAAAAGATAATGGACTGAAACACAAATCTTTATTACTTCAATACAAGGTGAATCAAACGAAAGCAAAGCCCTTCTTCCAAAGTCTCTACAAATCAGGGTTACAGAAGTCAAATCACTTTTCCAAGTGAACAGCAAAGAAACCACGATCAAGGATCAAGGAACGCACGAAGGAACATTGACTCCTGCGACTAGGGAGTGGCAGCATCCATCCTTTTATCTCCAAACCTGCCTCTAATAAGCCCCAGCTGCATAATGAATCTTGTATCCCGAAAAGACTCACAGCAGACATCTGCTGAGTCACAACACTATCCCCCACCGCAGGGCCCTTTTCCCGGGGTCCGATGGTCTGGATGCGGTGGGAATGTCGTGTCCACAAGATGACCTGCACCCATTTCCCTTGGTGCCTTTTTCATGAATCCCAAACCTCTGGAGGCATAGCCCCCTTGAATTGGAACTCTTTAGGTATCCGGTGGCCACCATGTTTCCTTCCGCCCTTCACGGCATCGACACCCGATCCAGGGTCATCCACCCTCCGCAAGGCCGACCCACCAGCCCCCCTACCATCGGAGGTTGATGGCAGCTCTACCAGCTTCGGCTGAGCCTTAACACTCTGTCCAGGGTCCTCCACCCTCTGCAAGGCCGACCCACCAACCCCCTTTCCGTCGGAGGTTGACGGCAGCTCTACCGACTCCTGCCGAACCACCATGCAATCCCCTCCTGCAGAGCCCTTCCCCCGGTTTCCATGATCGGGGTGCAGCCCAGAAGGGTTAGTGACGGCCTCCCCGGAGCACAGTCCAAGACCCTGGTACCCCTCTGGGACCCTAAAGACAAAGTCCAGTGCTGCGGGGACCGGAGTTGACAACGGCTGGAATTTCGGCGGAGTTCTCCTTGTAGACCTGACCAATGACACTGGGCACATGACTTCACGCACCTCTGTACGTCATTTTTCAGATGGGGCCACCAAAATTGACGGGACGCCAGGCGCAACGTCCGAACAAACCCCCAATGTTTTGATGCAGATGCGCAATGAATCTGCGCGAGCACCCGTCGACGGATGTGCCCTGCGGGAACATAGAGCCAGCCCCGACATTTCAAAAGATCCCCTTCCAAAGTCCATGGGGACGCCAGCCTCACTTCCGCCTTTTGTTGCTCCACCCAATCGTCACCCCGCTGCGCATCCCGTATCAGAGTCTGCATGTTCACGGGATGACCAACGGCAGCGCAGGATGCAACGGGTAGAACAGTCCGAGGTGGAAGCGAGTTCGCAGGGTCAGAGTTCTTTACTTTACTTGGCAGGGCATCCACCCTGGGACTCCACACACCCCAAACGCACGCTATCTTGTGCGAACGGGGTAACATGGCTGCACCAACGTGCAGGTTGTCCAACTTGATCGTGCATTGCTGAGGGACGGCTACAGTCCGCGCAACCCTTCTGTTCTTCTTGGGACAACTCGCAGCAACGTGTCCAGGATCCCCACAATAAAAGCACAGGCTCCCCGCATGCCATCTGTCCATCTCTGTCCGTGACACTCAAGGTCAGACAGCACCCAACTCCATGGGCTCCTCCCAGTCCATTGCAGTCCCTTGCTGAACCGGCATGCTGGTGGTCTCCTGGAATACACGGCGAGGCCTTCGCCTCTGCAGCCGGGCGTCTATACGGAGGCACAGGTGGACCAACGTGTCGAACGTCGGTGGCCTGTCCACCCTTGCCAGTTCATCCTGCAACTCATGGATAGGCCATCCTGGAAGGTGTCCATAAACGCTGATTCATTCCATGCCGAGTCCTGACTCAGCAGACGGAATTCGCTTACGTAGTCCTGCAAAGATCCATGACCCTGCCTTAATGCCTTCAGTCGCCTAGTTGCTGTTTCCCCCTTGATGAGATCCTCAAACATCATCCGAAAATGTTGACAGAAAGCTTGGAAGTCATCCAACAAGGGGCTAGACTGACTGAGCAAGGGTGTGGCCCACCGGGCAGCTGTGCCTGAGAGCAAACTGATAATGAATCCCACCTTCATCCAGTCAGTGGCAAAGTCCTCCGCTCTCAGGCTCAGGAACAGCTGGCATTGTCCCAGAAACGCAGCAAACATAGCCAGACTCCCATCATATTTATCTGGCATGGCTACTGGGCACTTCCTCCTTGGCTGGGGGGGTTTGACAGCTCTCTGCAACTGTTGAATTTGATCCGACAACATTGCGATTTGCTGTGCCATTAATCTATTTTCAGCCATCATCTGTTCCATAATTACTGAAATGAAGGCTTGTCAGGCAGGAGTCAATCTGTTCTGTCCCCCCTTCACGTCTCTTAACAAACGGCAAGACAAATAAACTTAAAAGGAACTTTCTTTATTAGTTCTCAGTTCAAACTGGCTTCGAGCTCAAAAATAAACTAATTAAAGTCTCTGCCAAAAGATAATGGACTGAAACACAAATCTTTCTTACTTCAATACAAGGTGAATCAAACGAAAGCAAAGCCCTTCTTCCAAAGTCTCTACAAATCAGGGTTACAGAAGTCAAATCACTTTTCCAAGTGTACAGCAAAGAAACCACGATCAAGGATCAAGGAACGCACGAAGGAACGTTGACTCCTGCAACTAGGGCATAGCACCATCCGTCCTTTTATCTCCAAACCTGCCTCTAACAAGCCCCAGCTGCATAATGAATCTTGTATCCCGAAAAGACTCACAGCAGGCATCTGCTGAGTCACAACAGAAAGTACAATAGATACACATGTTCACATAAGCAGGGGCCAATGTATGAAGAAAAAGCAGGCTGTTTAACATTTTTTGTATGGTATGCAGACATTTTGTTGAGACAAATCTCCATAGAAATGTATATCTTAAGTTTCTGCAGCATGGTTAGGCTCAGGGTTGACACATTGACTGCCAGGGTCTATGTTCCAAATGTTGCAAATTTAATTAACTTTTCATTTAATTAATTAAACTTTTAATTAACACTTCCTAAATAAAAAGCATGCATGCTGCAAAACATAATTCTAATCACCAGCATAATTACTAATCCCAAGTATGCCTCTCAGCCTCATGTAAGCCCCTAGGTATTCTTGGATACTCATTTAAATACTTAATCATTTGGCTCAATACTTTGTCTGAAATATACTCACAGAAAACAAGTCAAGATAAAAACATCCTTAGGAATAAGAAGGACTGGCATGAAGCAAATTCACCAATTTGGCTTCTGGTAAATAGGCTATTATGTAAGCACCTAAACAAAATCTCAACATTTCACATTTCACAATAATGGAGAATGTATGTGTGTGTCAGAGTAAAAATGTTGGGTTCTTTGCGTTTCCTAAACTTGGTTTTCTTATTGCAGATATTCCATTATCACTCTAGATAACATCATCAGAGCTAAGGCATGAAGTGAGTTTAGGGAGCTGTTGATAATACTAAATATATTGCCATCTTCATGTTATGCGAGTATTGTTTTGCACCAATTGCTGCTATAATTGAATCTATCTGCTAGACATCCTCTTTTTCTCTTTCCTTCACAAGAGACTAGGGTTTTTACATCATGTAGATTGTAGATTTATTTATTTATAGGCCGCCCTTTTCCCTGAGGGGACTCAGGGCGGCTTACAATCAAAAAGGAAGGGGAGTGTAGGACAATACGAAAAAAGAAATGTGCACAAAGTAAATTAGACAATAAAACTCAACATTCACTCAGCATTCGGGAGGGGCGAAAATAAGATTATCCCCAGGCCTGACGGGATAGCCAGTTCTTGAGGGCTGTGCGGAAGGCCTGGACGGTGGTGAGGGTACGAATCTCCACGGGGAGATTGTTCCATAGTGTCGGAGCCGCAACAGAGAAGGCTCTCCTCCGAGTAGTAGGCCAACTCTATGCGATCTGATGGGACGCAGGGAGGTAATTGGCAGAAGGCGGTCTCTCAAATAGCCAGATCCACTACCATGGAGCGCTTTATAGGTGGTGAGTAGGACCTTGAAGTGCACCCGGAGATCAACAGGTAGCCAGTGCAGCTCACGGAGGATCGGTGTTATGTGGGCGAACCGTGGTGCGCCCACGATCACTCGCGCGGCCGCATTCTGGACTAGCTGAAGTCTTCGGATGCTCTTCAAGGGCAGCCCCATGTAGAGCACATTACAGTATTCCAGCCTAGAGATCACAAGGGCTCGAGTGACTGTTGTGAGGGCCTCCCGATTCAGGTAGGGCCGCAACTGGCGCACCAGGCGAACCTGGGCAAATGCCCCCCTGGTCACAGCTGAGAGATGGTGGTCAAAAGTTAGCTGTGAATCCAGGAGGACTCCCAAGTTGCGGGCCCTTTCTGAGGGGTTTAAATTTTGTCCCCCCAGCCTGAGTGATGGTATGCTGGTCAAATTTTTGGGAGGGAAACACAACAGCCACTCGGTCTTGTCTGGGTTGAGTATCAGCTTGTTTGCTCTCATCCAGTCTTTAATGGCTTCCAGTCCCCGGTTCATCACGTCCACCGCTTCATTGAGTTGGCACGGGGCGGACAGATACAACTGTGTATCGTCCGCATATTGGTGATATTTTATCCCGTGCCTTCGGATGATCTCGCCCAGCGGTTTCATGTAAATGTTAAATAGTAGGGGGGATAGGACCGACCCCTGCGGCACCCCATAGGTTAGGGGCCTCAGGGACGATCTCTGCCCCCCCACTAACACCGACTGCGACCTGTCCGAGAGATAGGAGGAGAACCACTGCAAGACAGTGCCGCCCACCCCTATCTCCCGCAGTCGTCGCAGAAGGATACCATGGTCGATGGTATCGAAAGCCGCTGAGAGGTCCAGGAGAACTAGGATGGAAGCATGGCCTCCATCCCTAGCTCTCCAGAGATCATCAGTCAATGCGACCAAAGCGGTTTCTGTGCTGTAACCGGGTCTGAAGCCAGACTGGAAGGGGTCAAGATAGTTAGCTTCCTCCAAGGTACGCTGAAGCTGGAGAGCCACCACCTTCTCAACAACCTTCCCTACAAAGGGGAGGTTGGAGACTGGACGATAGTTATTAAGAACAGCTGGATCCAGAGACGGCTTCTTCAGGAGGGGTCTTACCACCGCTGTCTTAAGCGCGGTGGGAAAGTACCCCTGCCGAAGAGAAGCGGTAACAACCGCCTGGATCCAGCCTCGTGTCACCTCACTGCTGTTGGCAACCAGCCAGGAGGGACACGGGTCCAGTATGCAGGTGGAGGCACTCACAGCTCGCATAGCCTTGTCCACATCCCCAGAGGCAACTTCCTGAAACTCAACCCAGAGATGGTTTGCCAAGTTTTCTCCTTGTGTCTCGGCTGGATCTACTGGGGTGGAGTCCAGGTCCGCTCGAAACCGGGCAACTTTGTCCGCCAAGAACTGGACATACTCCTCAGCCTTACCCTGTAAGGAGTCCCCCGTCTCCCTCCTATTTAGGAGGGAGCGGGTTATCCTAAACAGGGCGGCTGGGCGGGACTCGGCGGACGCTACCAAGGAGGCAATGTATGTTCTTTTTGTTGTTCTTAAGGTCCGAATATACTCCTTGGTGCATGCTGTTAAAAGTGCCCGTTTCGACTCGGACCTATCGGACCTCCGATACATCATGTACCAAAATACGGTACTTTGAGCCTAGTCATTTGTGCTTCAAGTGAGAACTATGATTGTTTGTTTGTCTGTGCTCTGCATCATATTATCTCCAACACCAAGAGTCAATAGTCTGTATGCTGCTCTTTCTAGTACTTATTTGATCTAAAATGTCTATAGTATTGGTGAGGTTACCTAGCCTGGTAATGACATGTCTGAAGAAGAAAACCAAGTTCACAGTACATCAAAAATTCCAAATGTGCCTAAATGGCTCTGAAGAGTCCCCTCCTCCTGGCATATATATGCATATGTTACAAAATAAAACAAAACTAAATGCTGAAGGCTCACGGAACGCTGTTACCTTCCCACCAAAGGTGGTTCCTATTTTTCTACTTGCATTTTTACATGCTTTTGAACTGCTAGGTTGGCAGAAGCTGGGACAAGTAACAGGAGCTCACTCCATTAAGCAACACTAGGGATTCGAACCACTGAACTGCCGACCTTTTTGATTGACAAGCTCAGCATCTTAGCCACTAAGCCACCACATCCCAATTACCAAACCTATTTCTATGCATTAAGCAATTACTTAAAACAATTCATAACCTATCCAAAGCAACATCAGTATGTTTGATTCTACACAAATTTTCCTTTTGTAGCATGGCAAAGAATCATATTATTTATTTGCAGACCTTAAGGGCCAAGTCTGAATAGTATACAATTCCCTTGGTCTCTTACTCAGAATTTAAACAAGCAGATAAAGAATCTAATTTTAAATTTAAAATCACATATTATGAAATCAGGAATCAACAATCAAAATACAAAAACCTAATTTATTGGAACAGACATAATAAATATTTGAAAACAGGAAACGGGGCCATTTAACTATCTGGAACAGAATAATATTCCAGAAGAGTGAGGTAGTGATAATCTCTAATTAAGGAGGCACAAATAAAGCCTTCCCTAATAGATCTTATCAGGAGAAGGCAGTCCCACATATATCTTTGTCCATGATGAATTTAAAATTGACAACCTCACTTTGAAATGCATCTGGAAGTCAACTAATAGTAGTAGCCAGTGCTTCTCTCAAAGTAGAACTGCTACAGGAGATATATCCACAACTACTTGAGTTGCTGCATTCTGGGTCAGAAAACTTCCAAATGCTTATATTCAGGCATTGGAATGGCTTTAACTAAATAGAGCAAACATGGAACATTTCATTTATATTTGAATCCCACTTATCTACTTTAGAAAGTATTACCATACTTACTTCAGTTGTAGTACTTGGTCCTCCATCAAAGAAATAAGAGGGGAAATTACTATACCAATACCTCCAGTGCACACAGGTGGAAACTGAAAGCATAAGCTCTTTCCATATCCTTAAAAAAAGAATAAATTTAAACATAAAACTAAAGAACATATCAGTTTTTCCTATAGACAGTTTCCAAAGTTGCTATAAATGTGTGCGAGAGAGAGATTAGAGTTATTGGACTACAGGTAGACCTTGACTTACAACAGATTGTTTAGTGACCACTTGAAGTTACAACAGCACTGAAAAATGTGACTTATGACGATTTTTCCCAAATGATCCTTGCAACATTCCCATGGTCATGTGATCAAAATTTGGGTGGTGGCAACTGGATCATACTTATGATAGTTGCAGTGTCCCGGGGTCATGGGATCAACTTTTGCGACTTTCTGACAAGCAAAGTTAATGGAGAAGTGAAATTCACTTAACAACAGTGTTACTAACTTAACAACTACAGTGATTCACTTAACAACTGCAGCAAGAAAAATCATAAAATGGGGCAAAACTCACTTAACAAATTTCTCACTTAGCAACATAAATTTGGGGCTCAGTTATGGTTGGAAGTCAAGAACTACCGTGTTTCCCCGAAAATACGACACAAAAATATAAACCCTCCCCCCCCCAAATAAGCCCCCTGGACACCTCCCCTTCCAGCTAGGCAGAGTGCCACTCACCAACCTAAGTGATATCCTGAAGGAGCCAAGCCGCAGGAGCCAGAGGGGGGGTCAAAGGCGCTCACATTGCTTGGTACCTTCGGGATACTGCTAGGTTGGTAAGTGGTGCTGTGCCCAGCTGGAGAGGGGGTTTGCTGGGAGGCTGCTCTTTTGCGAGTGGGCTCCCAAAGAGCTGGGCACAGCCTCAGGGTCGAACAGCTGTGTTGCCCTGTCACAGCAGTGCAACACAGCAGCCTGGGAGGCACACAACAGGCTGGGAGAAAGTGAGCTGGGGATAGAACAGGCACTCTCGCGTAAACCCCCTCTCCAGCTGGGCAGAGCACCATTCACTGACCTAGAGGTATCCTGAAGGCGCCAAACTGTGTGGTGATCTGCCCGCCCCCCAGCTCCTGTGGCTTGGCACATTCAGGATAGCCCTAGGTCAGTGCATTGCGCTCTGCCCGGCTGGAAAGGGGGGTTACCCGAGTGCCTGTTCTGCCCCCAGCTTGCATGCCTCCCAGCCTCACCATGCTCTGGCCCAACTCTCCCTGTAGAACCAGGGCCAAGTATAACTTCTTCTCCGGCTTCCAAACTTCAGAGATCGGCTGCTGAGTCTTTCGGCAACAGCCGCTCTGGGAGTGCTCTCTATGGTTGTGGGCCAGCTGCCGGAAGACTCTCCACCAGAGTTTGGAATCTGGAGAAGCTATGCTCGGAGCGCGGCGGCGGTGCCCTGGTCCTGCAGGGAGACCTGGGCCAGGGCATGGTGAGGCTGGGAGGCATACAAGCTGGGGCGCAACAGGTGCTCACGTAACCCCCCTCTCCAGCAGGACAGAGCATCACGCACTGACCTAGGGGTATCCCGAATGTGCCAAGCTGCAGGAGCTGGAGGGCAGGCAGAGCGCCACATGGCTTGGCGCCTTCAGGATACCCCTAGGTCAGTGAATGGCGCTCTGCCCAGCTGGAGAGGGGGGTTGCTGGGCGGCTGCTCGTGAGCGTAGTCACCTCATGGCTACTGTGTTGAGCTGCTGTGACAGCGCAACACAGCTGTTCGCCCCTGAGGCTGTGCCTGGCTCTTCGGGAGCCTACTCGCAAGAGAGCAGCTGCCCTGCAACCCCAAAACAATAAGTCCCCCCCAATAATAAGCCCCAATCCATATTTTGGGAATCAAAAGAAAATAACACCCTGTCTTATTTTTGGGTAAATAAAACCCTTTGCAAACACTGAAAAAATGCAAGTTGCCCTTCAGATTTAAACTTTGCAGAAAAGAAAACCAAACAAGGTCAAGATTGGTATCCAACTTAATAAACAGCCCATGAAAATGAGTAAAGTAACTTGGAAAGACAGCATGTGTTATCCAAGCCAATGTGCAGTCATGCATGTATACAATATAAACAATTATCCTCCCTTCTGAAGGGCATGTACCCTGTTTCCCTGAAAATAAGCCCTCCACAGATAATAAACCCAATTGGGCTTTTGAGCGTAGGCGCTAAAATAAGCCCTCCCCCAAAATAAGCCTTCCCAAAAAAATATTGTAACATAACAATAGCCAAGAAGTGACCATGCTCGCCACCTCCTGCACCTCAAAAATAATAAGACCTCCCCCAAAATAAGCCCAAGTGCTTATTTTAGGGGTCAAAAGAAAATAATACTCTGTCCTATTTTCGGGGAAATACAGTAACAGTGAGAAACAATAACAATAAAACAATAAGAGTGTCTTGAATGGTACAACCTGTTCTTAGTACAAAAGTTGAATAATACTAATCCAAATATTCCCAAATAAATAAAGAATTCTTAGGATATATAAGGTAAATCTGAAATTTAGAATTTATAAGCATAACAATTCTAAATGATTTGTAAGATTCCTTGCTTATCTGATATTAAAGCAAGGGAGCAAGAGAGAACATACATAACCTAATTCTTCAATTGCCACGCAGTTCTAATTACTCATCTTAATAGTCTAAAGCAGTGAGTCTCACCCTTCCTAATGCCGCAACCCTTTAATACATTTCATGTTGTGGTGACCCCCAACCATGAAATTATTTTATGTTTTCCGTATTTTTTCAAAAATATGTGTTTTAGGCCACCCTTGTGAAAGGGTCATTCAACCCTCTAAGGAGTCGCAACCCACAGGTTGAGAACCCCTGATCTAAGACAATGATTGTGAACATTTTTGTCCTCATGTGCTGAAATTATGTGGCATACGCCCCACACCCACAATCAATGTGCCCCGCCCACCAGTATATGCTACTCCCTCCCCGCATGAAAATGTGACCATCCCCTCCGCGCATGCATGCAGGGGAGGGGACTTTTCACCCTCCCCAGACTCCAGAGGCTTTCCTTGAGCCTCTGGGAGTGCGAAAATGGCCTCCCCTGTCCTCCCATTTCCAAATTTCCGGAAGTCCTTTCTTTCACCCTCCCCGCACTCCCCCCATGCATGAGCGTAGGTCTCCCGCATTCACACACTGAAAAATCAGCTGACTGCCAGGTGGCACATGCACGGGGGAGCTACACTGGGCAACGGCTCATGTGCCCACACAGAGGGCTCCATGTGCCACCTGTGGCATATGTACAATAGGTTCGCCATCACGTGTCTAAGGTTCTAGTATTGCTCCCCCCCCCCCAAAAAAAAACCTGAAATGCCCTTGCCTTTGCTTCTTGTTGCTAAAACTAGGATTAGGAATGATACTATACAAATACCACAGAGTTAGGTGTCATGTAGTTTATTGAGTTCAAAGCCCTCTTCAGTTCAGGCAACAAATAACAAAGGCATCAGGGTGCCTTTTGTTTTTTTTAAGTTATAGACTTTTTCCTGTGAGATGCTTTTTCAAACACTTTGTCAGGCTAAGTGCCCAAGAATAATGAAGACAATTCATACACTTCAGTTCTTTATTTGCTTATATCCAATAGACAGCCTCTTGACAAATTATAATCTCTTATATTTTATAATCTCAATTTTCGCTCTAATGGATACATTCTGGGAGATTCTAGGGAGTGGCTTTCTTTATTCGTCTCCTATTAAAACAGGTTGGGCTGCCTCGTTTTGCTCCCCTTTCTGAAAAGTGCTCCTTCCTGGGAAATTGCTGCTTCACTCCCCTTCCATAGGCACCATCTCTCATATACTTCAAATGTGCTTTAATATGCCTATATGTGTCTTTCTGAATGATGATATACAATTTCAGCCTCTCTTCCAATGACTCATCCTCACTATCCTAATTTGCATCTTTTCCAGATAGATTTTTTTCAATTGGACACATGACTTCCATGTTTCAGAACTACAGTATATTTCAATTGATAACAAAACAACATAAATTGCTTTTCCTCCTCCTTTGACTACACAATCTAGCCTGAGAGGTAGGTTGGGCTGAATTATAATGCTACATTTGTACAAAAATTAACCACTTTCTGAGTTCAGACAACACATGAAGCTACAAAAATATTATCTAACTTAACACTAATTAAGCCCAGCAAGTTTTGTAAACGCATCATTTTATGTCTTTACATGACATGATTACATGTGTTGTGTGATAGGCCCAAAGTCACTCAGTGAGTTTCCATGGTTAAAGGTCAAACTGAGATTTTAACTGTTTCTAAGCCAATATTTTAAATGTTACACGACACTAACTCCTTGGTTGGGCAGATACAGCAGGCATAAGAAATCTCCATCCTGCCATGTTGGCCCTCTAGCCCTTAAGACCTTACTTGAGGCAAAAACCCAAATCGTCCAACATCACAACAGTATCACTTGTCAAACTACCTAGAACTTTTCTTGGCTGTTCCATGCTTTGTCTGCAGTCAGAATCCTGGAACATTTAAAACAGTGATAACACTCCAAATACCCACAAATTCTCTAACAAAGTAAAGTATCTAGGGCAGTTAAAGATGTTCTATTCAGAGAAAAGCAAGAACTAGGAGAATAAAGAAGTTCACAAAACTTTGTACTTTGGCAAGATCCTCTCATGTCCCAAAAGTACATTTCTTCCTATTAAAGTTTGTACAATGTTTATTTCTTATTGCAATTTCTTGTTTTTAGAAAGACCAACTGAGTACTTTTAGTGTGTATAAAGGGAGAGCAGTGAAAATCAGCCAATGTTTCTCCAATATTAATCTACCACCAATCAAAATATATTACCGTCTGGCTTTTTTTTACTATTATTGATATAATGCTTTTATTTCCTTGTCTTTGACCATAATAAAGATTGATTGATTGATTTTTCCTGGCAATGAAAAGAACCTATTCTTAGGCTTATGTTCCAATCCATGTTATTGTACCCAGCAGCATACACAATGAAAATATTCCTGCAGTTCCTTTTCTGGGGGGAAAAACACCTGATACAACTACAGCTGGTAACATTATCAGCAAATCATGTTTTATGGTTTTTAAGAAACATTTAAATAATATTCCAAGAGAAATCTATATAACTCACCAGTTGCCATAACAACTAGATTATCTCTTCTTTCTTGCAAAACTGAGGAGATCACTTTCCACTGGACCCTTGAAATTAAAGAAAAAAACTATAATAAAAATGTTCCATTTCAGCTGTAACACCTGACAAAAGCTGAATCCCATAACAGGAGACTGCAAATAGAGCTGCTTCTTTTAGTGATCAATTGTTTATCTCCTTTTCCACATACAGGTAATCCGCACCTAATGGCCTTTCATTCACTGACTGTTCAAAGTTTCAATGGTGTTAAAAAAATAACACCACTGACTTTACCTCAGTCATGTGATCACCACTGCAGTCAGTATGTTTTGTTATATGCCTGACTGTTTTTCTCTCTCTTTTCCCTTGCAGAACAGAGAGATTGGAGAGAAAAGGATTGCAAGAAAATAAGTGGTTTTCTCACATCAAAAACAAAGCAATCAGGCCAGCATCATGTTACACAAAGACCTTACAGAGCTCTCTCTGTAAAATCTAAAAGAAGTCTGAAAGCTTTTGAAATCTCCACATAGTGGAGAGATTAAAAAAAGGTTTTAAAACAGTACTTTTTTTAGGCTGCAGTATGATCACATTGCTTTCAATGGGTACAAGATAATAAGCAGGCACTTGAGCATTCCAAAGGACTGGAAATAGTCAGGAAGCAAACAAAGATCAAAAATATGAAACTGAATACTCTTGTCTGTTTCCAGCAGGAAAGCACTGTTGGGTCATGTGATTTCCCACTAAGTGACTGCTTTGCTTAGCAGTTCCAATTAAGCGAGGACTACTGTATATGCCATGCAATTTGTGCATCTGCTGAAGACTCAACATCTTTGAGGCAAAATCCCCATATATTTTATCTAGAAGAAAGTCATGTTTATTATTTTCTCTTTAAAAAGAGAGGTACATCTTAAATAAGCTGAGAATAAACTGTGAAAGGAGGCAAATACGATTTTCTGGTTTTTCTTTATGAAAGAGATTATCTTAAATTCACAGTTTTCTTCTTTTTGGAACAGTCTTTTAGCCTTTTTTAAAAAAAAAAAAATACAACTTACGGTTTAAAACTTGAGTGACCAAAATACATCTTGAGACAAGCAATTTGTTCACTGCTAGGTTTAGATAAGCTGGAATCTTTGGAGAAAAAAACAAAAATATTGAGATAGAGAAAATACAAAAAAAGATAGCTATTAAAAAAATTCAATTTTAAGATTTAAAATTTAAAAATGTAACTTAATTTTTTTAATGTTATGCATACTAAAAAACTAGCAAAGTGTAGCTTTCTATTATAGGGATATCATTTAAGAATACTAGATACTTATAATACAAGAATATGTTAAAAACTTTTAAATTCTTTCCTCAGAAAGTCAACATACATGCTTAATTTTCCCACTGATAACATGAAATTTAAAACTGATTTAACTTGAGAGCATCAAGCCCATAACTTGCTTAAAAATTTATGAACAAGCTCAGAACTGAAGAAGCTTCTTGGATGAGAAGCGAAACATTTTCAAAGAAAAAGTAGAAAGTCCACTTGCCCCTTGAAAAAAAGCATCTTTGGGACATACTTGAGAGGATCTTTAGAATATACTTATCCATCTACCCATCTATGTGAACATAAATGTAGATACTCTAGTGTGCCAATATGGAAATTAGGATCACAATGTAATATTTACCCCAACTTTCCTCTTCCTCCTCAATGCCCTCTTCTCCTTCATCCTCGGCAACATGGTTATTTTGCTTTTCTAAACTTCCCAGGTTAGAATTCAACTGGCTCTTGTCTGTGCTTTCTAAAGACTGGAGCTGAGAAAATAAGTTAACATACTTTTCATCTTCTAATTTAAAAGAATAAAGGCTTGACAAAAGTTCTTACTTTTAATACAGAGGGATCTTAACTACATTAGCCATTCAAAATAAAGTTACTTTATGAATATAATTTGTAAAGATTTCATAGCTTCCATAGGTTTTCCATATTACTGTTAAAAGCACGGGAGAATAAGAGGCAAAGCTACACAGTAATCCCCCTTGATTGAAAGGCATTGCATGTCAGGAATTTATTAAAAACAGTATTAATACTTATTTTTATTAAATTTCATGAACAGTGTTAGCTTATTATAATTTGCCCAGTTTTAATTTCTAACATGCAAGTCTGCTCCCCTGTTTTCCTCTCAGGCGTTCTCTGCTGTGGCCCCTGCCTTATGCAACATTCTACCTTCCGAAGTGAGGTCAGCCCCATCCCTTCAATATTCTGTAAACCCCTTAGGATGCTTTCATTGTTGTTAATATCAATTCTCTCCTGTGCTGATTGTCAGGGTTAATGTCAGGGTTCCAAATAGCATCCAAAAGTAAATCAGAGTCCAAGGCAAAGTACTGCTCAAAGTTCCAATTTATTAAGAGAGTCATATTGGCACATCTGGGAAAACCTGAATCTAAAAGCTTCCCGGTTTTCCACACCTAGTTGAAAGTTCAAGATCTTGCCCCCACACCCACAAGTCGATCACATGGTCCAATCTCCCACTGCCATGCTGGCAGTTCCACCCATCCAATTCCGGTCAGGTGCAGAGGTGCAGAGACAAAGGATGACCTTCGCTTTCTATTAAGAATTTTGTTGTGGCTACATAATATGTGACCCCTTACAATCCTGATAAACTGTCTCATTCCAATGGGATTGGCCCACCCCTCTCATGCTAGCAGATGGGGCATGCTACAGACTGTATCAGACAAGGAATTCAAGAGCCTTTTCTGCTGTGGTTTCCACCCTCTGGAACATTTTTGGCCTATTGGAAGGGCTTGAAAAGCTGGTTCTGCTAATTGGCTTGATGGGGGCAGGTCATACCAGAGGTAGTTAATGGACTAATACTCCACCTCCATCCTGTAAGAATTTTCCCTCCCTTTCCAACTTTGATTATTTTTAATCTATGTTAATATTAGTATGTATTAAATTTCCTTGTGTTTACTTGGTTGTAAGCTGCCTATACGAGATGGGTGCCATATAACCTTAATATAAAATAAATACAATTCATTGTTTTATTTCATTGTTGTATGCCACCCAGAGTCATTTTTGTGAGATTGTTGACTTTATAAATTTGATAAATAAATAAATAGCATGAAGGAAGGAAAGACGAAAGGAAGGAAGAAAGGAAGTTACCTTAAGCATTTCCATTTCAAGTTCATAATCACTTTCCATAGTGGCACCATGCTCATCTTCTATAGATTGTAAATCCTAAACAGAACAGTTCAAATTGTTTTTTTCTTTTGTTTTAATTCCAATGCTTTGTTCCCTAGCTTTTCAGTTGAAAAAGAAACCTAAGAAGTAATCTGATCTTACCTTCTAACCTATATAAACCATTAACATTTTATGCATAATAAAAATGTATAAAATTGTATTAATATACATTTAAAATGTATAAAACTACATTAATATTTGTGGGCCAAGAAAGTTTCTGTTTTGCAGATGAGCAATTTAAGAAACATAGGATTACAAAGCCCATCTGATCCTAGCACAACATTCTTAGGAAAAGAGAACCAACTTGTTTCTTCACTGTTAGAACAAACTGACTTTCTCTCAACTTTTATCAATATCATTTGGCAATCCTAACCTACAATATTTTTTTAGCTGTTATATCACAGCCAAAATCTGGAAAAAGACCAGATGGTTGATCAATTAAACATCGCATTTTTCTCAAAGGGCAATTATCTATATTTACCTTAGGCATATAAGCTGCTTCAAGTCGCTTTTCTTCCTCAGCTTGACGTTCCATCATTTGAAGTTCATATTCAGTTATGTCCAGTGACATTAAGAATTCTTTTTCTGTAGATTTTTTAAAGATTGTGTCTGAAGCATCCACTGTATGCTCTTTCTTATCAAGTTCTTCTTCATTTCTTATATCAGAGTTTTGAACACCACCTGTTTTGTCATCAATATCATGATCTGACTTACAAATGGTCTTGGAAGTCAATTTAGATCCTCCATCGGCAGCCTCTTCCAGCTCCATTTGGCAATTAGATTTAATAAGTAATATGTCCCTTAGAGCTTTAATATTTTTTGAAATATCAGCCAATATTTCTGTTGCACTGTGAAAAAAAATATGGAATAGTTTTTTTTTATTTACACCCCAACTTTCTATTTATATAAATACCCAAGATACCTTACAAAGTTCAAAAGAATGCAACAGTTAAAAATTAAAATTAGTGGAATTAAGTCTAAAATAATAAAAAAATAATTTGATGAACAAGGTATGTCTTTATAATAACTTCTTTTTGTCTATTCTAAAGCACTGTCCAATTGACTTCACTGGATGACCTCTAGTTCATTCATCCTTTTGAAAGAAAAAAAACCTTCCCCCTGTCCACTTTCTCCATTCAATACATGATACTATACTGTACATTCATATCCATTAGGTTGTCTTTTCTAAGCAGAGGCTCAAAGCTCTTCACATTTCCTAATCACATTTATTTACCCTCTTTCATTTTCCCAATTTGATTATGTTCTTTTTCCCATGCAGAACCCAGAATTGAACTCTGCATTCCAGATAAAGACATACATACAGATTTGTATAAGAATATTATAACATTGGAGTTTTCATCTCAACACATTTCCTAATTATTCCTAACGCAAAATTGTCTTCTTCACAGCTGCCATAATCCAAGTTGTTATTTCCACTGAACCCAAGATCCCTCTTTTGAGTAGTTTCAGATGGTTCAGATCTCACCAGTGTATATGTGAAATTGGGGCAGGAGTTGTCTTAATATGCACCGTTTCATTCTTACTTAAACTGAACACCAATTATTTGCTTGTCCATTCACCTGGTTTAAAACAATAATATAAATTGTTTTATCCCAGGAGATTTGGTGAAAGCCTTTTTGGGTCCGTAATAATCTCCATCTCAGTCACTTTGGTTCAAGAGAATGGACTTGCTCGCTGAAAGTCAAGAGTTCATACTATTACTTCACTCACCTAAATCTTAGTCTTGAAAGCAGGAGATCACACTAAACTCCTATTCTTGTTTACTTTGTTTGCTGGTCTGTTGTAGCCTCAAATCAGAAAGCAAGCAAATGCACCAAATCTTCACAAACTGACTACTTCCCCCAAATAAATACCACTGTTCCCATTCACTCTCTGTCCACAAGTTTCAACTAATTGTAAAAGAGTAAAACTGGGGAACTAGGAGTTTAAGAGAATTGGGTGGCTGGAAGTACAATAGAATATAGTATGAAACAAGGTTTATACATTTATTTATTATTTCTATAGCCGCCCATTTCACTGGGTAACTTTGGGGTGGTTTACAATTCTAAAACAATACTGTAAAATGTTTCAAACCAATAAAAGCAGTATAAATCAGACATACAGCAAAGTAATTATCCAATTTAACAGTAAAACCAAGAGATGGGGCCCTTAACATATTCAGAGTCCAAGCCTCAAGTAAAGTTTCTTCTTCAAGCAAAGGAGTCACTATAAACATGGAAACTCTGCACACTATTCTTTCAGTTATACCCACTGAAATAATAGTTCTTTTACTGCAAGAATCTACGGAATTAAATATTCATTTGAACCAATAGATTAAAATAAACAGTATCGAAACCTTTGAATATGTGTGGATTGGTGAAAAGTAGCAGGAACACAATGAGCCAAATCTAGCACCTCCTTGGACAAAGATGTCAATTCATTTTTAATTTCACTCGGCAGCAACATTCCACCTGTTTAAAAAAGGCATAACATTTTATTAACTACTAATTCATCTGGGTTTTAAATATTGAAAAAGGCACTTACAATTAAGGAATTAAATCAGTCTACTTGTCTTTAAATTTTGATCTGGCTCCCTAAATTCAAGTTAATTAATGGATTGTTAAATGGGGTTATACAACCTTTGGATTTTTAGGGAGGGATTTCTATCATATTTTCTGCAGATGCTAATTACCGTTGAACTCTATTCACCAACATCTGCTCTGTTTATTCATTAGTACAGTCATAATGAGAGCCAGTTTGAAGTAGTGGTTAGGGCATCAGGCTAGAAACCAAGAGACTGAGTTCTAGGACCACCACGGGCAGGAAGCCAGTTGGCTGACCTTTGGCTAGTCACTTTCTCTCAGGTCTAAGAAGGAAACAATGGCAAATCACATCTACAAAACCTTGCCAAGAAAACTGCAGGGACTTGTCCAGGCGGTCTTCGAGAATTGGATACTATTGAATGGAAGACACACACACCCCCACCAAAAAATAGTCATAATAACCTCTATGATGGATTACTGCATTATTCAGAAAATCCAGTTAGCCAGGATCATATAAAACAAGATGCAAAACACTGTATTATCCACCGGAGGCCAAATTTAAAAATGTATGTAGTCCCAAAGTCATAAGAGAATCACATCTTGAAAGATATATGCATTCTCACATGCCTGTAACATTTTTGCCATATTTTAATTTTCAAAAAGCTTATTTTCGTCATGTGAATCAATTCATGATAGGATGAAGAATTATGGTTATGGACTGTAATCTACCCTATCTAGGGCTGAGAAAGAATGACTGACCCAATGTTAACTAGCCAATTTCTAATGCTTAAGAGGGAAAGAATCTGAATTTCTCCACTCCTGGTTCAGCACAATAACTTCTATATAATGTGGCCTTCAGATTTGTGCAATGATGCCTCTGTAGGAAAAAGTTGCTGTTCCCTGATTTAGCTCACCTGTTTTTAAACAAATATGCATCTGCTTATCATTCCTCAAATTTATTAGGTTTTGGTAAATAAGGAAGCCAGCCTATAAAAACAAGAAAAGAAAAATAATTATTTTTAATGTAGAGACAAGAACATCTTCCTCTCAACTTAAAAAATTTAAACCAATCTTTTCTAATCTCAGATCTGTTGTGACCTCAGTTCCCAAATTCCCAACAAAAATGGTTGAAATCTGGGAGCTATAGTCCCAACACTTCAGCAGTGTACCAAATTGGGGGATCTAAGGTCATCAATCTTGATTATTTCGAAGGATGACAACACATCCTCAAAGCTATAAACACAGAAAAAAATAATAATACCTATACACAGTGGAGAATCAGTATAAAATGGCACAAACATGGGCTTTCTAGGAAAGGCATGGCAAACTGGAGATATCTCTGCAAATGTAGAGCCACGACTACTGCAAAGATCAAGGAACTGGTAAATAGACCAGTTCCTTGGAACCTCTCTGGATAAGAAGAGGATGGGAGATCACCTACATGTGCTTGGGATGACTGTTCCTCATAGGTTTAAGAAGGTGACACCAGAAGGTTTAAAAAAGTGACACCAAAAGATGACAAGACTACCCATCTTGCCTGCAACCATGGCAAAGACTTTTAAAGGGCAAACCTCACTTTTTAAACAGTTCTGGAAATTGCTCATTAACTGCTAAAATATTTCAGCAACAACTTTGACTTTGGAGGCAACACTTTGACAACACGAGACGAGTCTGCCTTCAATCCTGAATGAAAGAAAATTTTAATCATAAAAAATTAAAGAATTTGAAATAAAGAACAAAAAACTAAATAATATTTTAAACTTAAAAAGCTGTAAACAGTGGCATTTTGTCTAATAGAAATTAAATTACAGCAGCCATTGCCTATATCACAATCTACCTTCGTTCATGTGTTATAATTAAACCCCAAACTCTATTTCATTTGATCCAAAATAAGCAAGCCTGGATCTTAAAAAGTTTTTCTTTTACTGGTAACTATACATTACTGGTTCATACAGATTCTGCAATTATTTGCATAGTAAATATGGAAAACTAAGCAGATTATACATACAATCAGAGATCTTTTTCCATATCTTAGTTTATAACATTGATATGTAATCAAGTAAATAGGCCAAAGCAAGGTTTTCAAATGTAATGTAATCTAGAAAAATACAAGCTGCTTTGTACATACATATGCATCTGTAGCTGCATACAGCTTTTGCTCCTCAGTTAATGGAAAGCATTCCCAGTTACCACAGCGGACCAATTTGTCTTTCACAAGCTGTTTGTGGAATAGGTGTTTGACAAGGCCGTTTAAACTCCATGTTTCCTTACATTTTAGCTAAAAATGAGATTGCAACAGTAAAGCATAAATTATTTCTGAAACATAGTAATACTGACCCATTTCTAATAAAACTGACAAAATAAGCCCATTTTATTGGTAAATGTAAGTCTATATTCAGAGCACACAATAAATCTTTAAGCCATTTTTTTATCCTGCTAAATGGTTACAGTAACAGCTTCCACAATAAGATTGGCACCAAGAAGTCTATTAGCAGTACCAAACAAAGATCCACCAATATGTGACATACCTCTACATTCGGTAACATATAAATGTAACTTTCAATCATGTTGAGAATTTAAACCTAGGCACATCTTTTTTGAGCTAATGGCCATTTAATTTGGTGGAACGTACAAAACACTTACTACAAATTCATATTACCTTACCATTCAAAACTCATAAAACATATTACAGAAATAAAAAATAAGGAATGCAATATTCAGTTTGAAAATTAATCAATGTTGTATATCAGAGTAAAACCAGGAAATCTTACCATGGGATCCCATAATTCTCTATTCTCTTATATTGCTATCATTTTGCAGTGTATTTTTCTGATTAACAAATATTTGCTGCCTTGTGAACTGACTATCTAAATAACTATCTACTTTGAATTCTCCCCATACTCAAGTTTCTAGAATCCAGACTTTCAAATTTCTGGATTCTGTAATCTCCCAGGATTTGAAATGGACACCTAACATTAAAAACCATCATTAAAAAAGCACAACAAAGAATGTCCAAACAAATCAAGGATAATTAGGACTGCAGAATAGAATAGAATAGAATAGAATTCTTTATTGGCCAAGTGTGATTGGACACACAAGAAATTTGTCTTTGGTGCATAAACTCTCAGTGTACATAAAAGAAAAGATACATTCATCATGAATCATAAGGTACAACACTTAATGATAGTCATAGAGTACAAATAAACAATCAAATCATACTAGGAATCAATATAAATCGTAAGGATACAAGCAACAAAGTTATAGTCATACAGTCATAAGAGGGAGGAGATGGGTGATAGGAACGATGAGAAGATTAATAGTAATGGTAATGCAGACTTGGTAAATAGTTTGACAGTGTTGAGGGAATTATTTGTTTATGTGATGGCATTCTGGAAAAAACTGTTCTTGTGTCTAGTTGTTATGGTATGCAGTGCTCTATAGCGTCATTTTGAGGGTAGGAGTTGAAACAATTTATGTCCAGGATGTGAGGGGTCTGTAAGTATTTTCACAGCATTCTTTTTGACGTGAAAAAACAACTGCAACTAGCCTGCCCTTCCATTGACGACCTGTATACTGCATGAGTCAGAAAGAGGGCTGAGAAAATATATACCGACCCTTCACATTCTGGACATAAAACTATTTCAACTCTTCCCCTCAGAAACTACTATAGGGCACTGCATGCCAAACAACTAGAGACAGACAGCTTTTTGTCCTCTGCCACCATTCTGCTGAACACCTAATTCCCACAGCACTGTCTATGGATATACATCCATAAAATAGGGCTGAATTACAATTATCCTGCTCATCTTTACTACTACCTTCTCCTATAGGTATTTTATGATTACATTATTTGTTATTTGTATTCACACTGAGAGCTTATGTGCTGGAGAGAAATTCCTTATGTGTACAATCACACTTTGCCAATTTCCATTTCTGTTATTTCTATTTCTAGTCTTCTAATTACCTTTTCATTAGCAAGGTCAACCAAATCCACAAGATTCTCCAGTTTGATTTCAAAATCTCGCATCAGCTTCCATTTATCCCCTTCAATACCAACTCCAGCTTTTCTAATAGTGTTATCTTCAAGCAACCTTTTCAGTCCCACAGGAAAACCTGAAGGGGATACAATATGAGCACAAAAATTATTTATATAATGAATCTGTGCCTACTCCATATAATAAAAGGCAGTGATTTAGAACCAAAATGGGAGAACCTTACAACTTCTAGGGTAATTTTATATTGATCTTAGCACTCAGGACTTTATATCCCTAACTCACTCTTACTCTCTGGAATCTGCTTTCTCTTCTGCTTTATTTAAATATATATGTGATGTTTGTAAACAACTACTAATTCAGTATTTATTTGTGTGCTGAATAAGTGGTAGTTAGGCCTGGGCCTTAAGAGTTCTGGCCCTCACAATTTTCTTGTTCAGGAAAAGTAATAAAACATGATGGGCACAAGGCACAATAGTAAGACTATTTTCAAGCATATAGACATACCACATCTGTTGACTTCTAAAATTAAATAAAACCAAGGCAGGATATTTCTTGCTATTAAGTAAATTCCAAAGTCAGATTCCCCTCCACTATTTCCCTATGCCCTAGAGGCCTTCCAGGTTCAAGTGGTGTTAATGGCAGAAACCTTGAGTTCAGCAGACAATATTTGTAGTCTGGCAAGTTAAGAGCTTCTTCTGGGTTTCTTTAGCATTATTGAACTTAGGCCACCTCAGCTGTCCCTAAATTATTCAATTTCTATGGTGAAGGGAAACTGACTCCATACCTTTTTCAAACACCATGGGGACAATGTTCCTATACCAAGAAAGCAGAAAACAGCTGAACCTGTTTAAATTCTGTTAAACACGTTCAGCGCTTTTGGGGGCAAAATTTGAACAATGAAGGCTCAAGATTCTTTTTCATAAATATACAGCAGTATACTTCCAGATCAATGGATTTGCAAACTAACATTATTTTTAGTTATTAATCCAATTCATATGGCTACTCATTTATCTAAGAAAACTAGGTGGTTGACAGAGAAAAAAATCCCATTAAAACTGACGCAATAGATCAAAGCCAATAAAATCTGCATTACCAAGAAATGTTCTGTGTCTGATCTCCCATCACTAACATTACAGCCCCAATTGCTGGGGGAAGAGCTAGCCCTTTACATTCTCTCAAAGGACCAATAGAACTGGTGTGTCTAGTTCTCACCAGTGGAGAGGGGAAGCTGTGACAAAGGGCAGGGACTATGTCAGAGAAGGCATGCTTCTGGAGGTATTATTTCATCAAGGGAACCAAGCAGATCTGATGAGACAGGATGAAACCACCAGAAAAAGGTGATTTCACAAGAAGTCTGATTCAATGTCATGCAGGGCTTTAAATGTGACAACCAGTATCTTTATTATTTATTTATTACATTTGTTTATTTATTAAATTTGTTTGCAGCCCATCTTGCCACAAGGCAACCCTAAACAGCTTACATTAAAAGCAATAAAACCATAAAAATAAATATTTCTAATAACAATAAAATACTAATTGTAATTATAATTAAAAGATGGAAAGAGATGGAGCAGGATGCCCAGGAGGGAAGGTGGGATTTTTTTATTGGTCCATCAACCATCTCCAGTGTGAAATTCCACATTGTGGTGCCAAGCCATCTGGCAGAGCCAGGTCTTCAGGTTCTTAAGGAAGGTCAGGAGAGTGAGAGAGGATCTCACCGCAGAGGATGACATTTTCCAAAGGGCAGGAGCAACGGCAGAGAAGGCTTTTCTCCTGGATCCCGCCAGCTGGAATGTCTTAACCAATAGGGTCCACAGCATGCATGCTCTGCCAGCACAAATAGGGGGCCAGCCCCATTGTGGTGAGACAGTTTCTCAGGTAACATGGATTTATGCCATGCAGGGAGATGATAACACCTTGAATTGCACATAGAAGCAAACTGGCAGACCAATATGGGCCACTCTAGGGCCCCCAAATACTTCCCACGCCGCTGCACTCTACATCAGTTGTAGAGCTTCCAAAAGCTTTTTTTTTCATGCTGAACAGAACAGAATAACTCTTCAAGTGTAGCCTCCATATACAACACATTGCAGTGTCCAGGCATGAAATGACCAGGAGTTTAGTAACTGAGCACAGGGACTCCTGAGCCATTATAAAATAAATATTGGAAAACAAAAGCAAATTAACTGAGAATTTATGCAAAAAGGCATCCTAATATTGATCATGCTTATAGAACAAATAGAAGGGTACTGACTTGTCATAGAAGAGATGTGAAATAAGTAGCACTTGGTTTCAGACTCGCATAACTGGACTAAGGCAACTTTTCCTTCCTTCCCTTTAGCATAAATGGCTGGCCATTCAATGTCAAATCCTAACACAGCTCCAACAGGCAAGGTATTGCTGCAAGATATAAGTGTATCTGAGGCACAGTAATATATTAATGGCACAACACAAAAGAATGGCTTCTTACAAACCATCTCTGTCAAATGAGAAACTAAATTCTAGAACATGCATTCCCTTCATTTCTCTCCTTTTGAACAAAAATGTTCTCTCTCCCTCTTTCTTTTCTTCCACTATCTTTAAAATTACATTATCACCTTAATACTGATGAAATAATCAAGATTAAGAAAAATAAGAGAGAGAAGGACTGGAGAGTAAAACAAGGGAAAGGAAAATGCATGTGATTAAGACTGGATTCCAATTTCCAAATAATAATTTTTACACGTATACTACCAAGAATACATAAGAAATTATTAAACAGCAATAAGTAGAAATATGAAGCTCTAGTGATTATATATCAGGCCACATGAAACCCTAGCTAGTAATGTGACAAGATTATAAACTTTTAACATTATTTATACATACATACATGTATCCATATGTGTCTGTGTGCGCGCGGACACACATCTTTTATATGCAGCCCAAGACAATTCCTCTTCACTCACTGTGGCCCAATAAGCTGAAAGGTTAGACACACCTGGCCTATGTGTTTGTAGAGAGGCATATATGTTGTTTGTGGGATTTGGGGAGGCTGTTATGATTTTTATGCAAGTTACGTTTATGCATGACTATGTTTCTCTGACCATCCCTTCTCTTTTATCAAATGAATATCTTAAATTTGCTGTCGGGAGGGGTTTTATTCCCTCCCGACAACATATAGGGATTTGGAA
This sequence comes from Thamnophis sirtalis, assembly GCF_051295495.1. Classification (NCBI taxonomy): domain Eukaryota; kingdom Metazoa; phylum Chordata; class Lepidosauria; order Squamata; family Natricidae; genus Thamnophis; species Thamnophis sirtalis. Next base: position 103,337,179 of record NW_028261385.1, on the reverse strand, counting down.
TTTATTCTATATATTTAGAATAAATTCTCACCACTGCTTTATATTTAGGGAAAAGTTGGGTTTAGAAAAAAGATCATGGTTGAAATGAATTAAGAATTTCTGAAAAAAAGTCTTTGGGGGATTTTTTTAAAAAAACTGCTATAGATTTACACTCTGTATAATGATGTATAAAAACAAACTACGAATGAACTAGAATTCCATATTAGGAAGCAATAAGTCCTGGTGAAAATAAGACAAAATGTATAAACTAGCGTCCAACTATGTTTTCAAATTGTACCGTGTTTCCCCGAAAATAAGACAGGGTCTTATATTCTTTTGACACCCCCCAAATATGACCTTGGCCTTATTATCAGGGGGGGGGGTCTTATTATTTTGGGGATGTAGGAAGCGGCAAGCATAGGACTGCATGTCCTGTCGCCCCAGTCACCTCCCCTCCCTGTTCTTTGCGCCGGCCAAGAGGCTGGCTGGCACTGCCCTGACATGTCCTGCCACCGTCCTGCGTCGGGTTGGGCTTTCTTCGCAAGGGAGCAATCTGGGGAGTGAGAGATTTAGGAAGCCTGGGTTGGTGTGAGGCGGTTTCTCCAGCGAAGCGTCTGATTCATCCCCAGGGGTGAGCGTTTCACTGCCTTTCTGCCCCGGCTTGAAAGCCACAGAGGAAGACTGCTATGCCCGGCGAGGTGGGGAGAAGAGACAGCAAGAGCAGCCATGTCTTGCTCCATGCCTCTCACTTCTCCCCCACCCCACCTAGCACCCCTCTCGCTAAAGAGACAGCGGGGAAGGGAAGCAGCCAGGATTCTGTTAGCATTGGGGAGGGATGGGAGGTGTTGGGCCGTAAGATGCATGTCCTACCCAAGACTTGCAGCTCTGTCACGTTCCTCGCTGTTTTGTCCAAAGAAGCACCTTGCAAAAAATACCTTATGAGTTCAACTTCCCTGGACAAAACAGTGAAGAACGCGACAGAGCTGCAAGTCTCGGGTTAGACGCTCATCTCACAACCCAACACCTCCCACCCCGCCCCAATGCTAACAGAATCCTGGCTGCTTCGCTTCCCCGCCATCTCTTTAGTAAGAGGGGTGGCAGGTGGAGTGGGGGAGAGGTGAGAGGCATGGAGCGAGACGTGGCTCCTCTTGCTGTCTCTTCTCCACCCCTCCCCCTCTCCGGCCATGGCAGGATTCCTCTACAGATTCCAACCAGGGGAGAGAGGCAGCAAAGAGTGAAATGCTAACCCCTGGGGATGAATCAGACGCTTCACTGGAGAAACTGCCCCACGCCAGCCCAGGCTTCCTAAATCTCTCGCTCCCAAGATTGTCCACTTTGCAAATAAAGCCCAACCCAATGCAAAGGAAGCCTCCAGCCAACTCCTCATCTGGTAAAACTACTCTTTGACAGGATGAACTGCAGGGGTGAGGGAGATTTCCTGTACATTGGCAGCAGCATCTCCTCACAGGACTTCTCCCAATGTCCCAAGTGTGAAGCAATATCCCGTAAAGGAAGGCATGGAAATCCATACAACTGGGATGTCGGAAGAAACCCTGTGAGAAGACACCGCTGCCGATGTGCAGGAAATCTCCCCCGCCCTTCAGGTAGTATGGTGGGCTGGCCGGACAGGAAGCGTCTTCAATAAACTTCACTCTTTGTCTGTATCTCTGCAGACGGCAGTGTTGGCAGCATCTCCTCGCAGGACTCCTTCCTCCTTCTCTCTGGTCTGATTCTCAAATATTTTCAAGCAAAACACTGCCAAGAGAGGGAAGTATCTCTTCCCCCTCCCTCGCCAAACTTTGCATGTAGGCATGATGTTTCATAAAGCTTCTTAATCCTTGGCTGCTGGCTCCCTCACTTTGTGTTTTTTTTATACATACCGACATACCCACCCTACTTGGGGATGCCGTTTCCCCAAGGAAAGAAGAGCGCTGGGGCGGCACTGGACTTTCCCCCCATCCTGGCTCCTGTCATCCTCAACTTTGCTCCTGAAACCCTACGGGCCGCTTCTCTGCTTGAGCTCAGCCGAAGGGGAGGCTGAGGGCAAGAGTGAGGTGAAGCTGATCGCTTCCCCTTTGCCTTCTCTCCCAAAAGCAGTCTTTGAGTGCAGCCACTTCTGCAACAGGAGACTCAAGCCAGCCTTCCGAAGGGTAGTGTAGCAGCAGCTATCCACAATTTTTTTACCCTTATTTTGTCCCGATCCATGTTTTTTTATTTAAAAAATTGTGGATAGCTGCTGCTACACTACCCTTCAGAAGGCCGGTGCAAGGCGCATGGGGTGCATCGCTTGGTCTCCTGCTGCTTTTGTGGCCGTAATCAATGGCAAAAACAGCCGTACTTGCCGAAGGCCAAGGCCTAAGCAGCACCTGCAAATCAGCTGTTTTGTGAATGGCATCCAGAACAGTTTAGCTGATCCGATTAAGGAGCCGAAAAGCACTAAGGTGACTGGGGAATGGAAGGGCTTCCTCCTGTGCTGGCCACAGCACCCTTTCACTAGGGCTTATTTTCAGGGAGGGCATATATTTATACCCACCCTCAAAATCAGACCTGGCCTTATTATCAGGACATGTCCTATTTTGGGGGAAACAGTACTTTGGTGCTAAAATGCGGTTTGTTTTATGAGATCCAGCTTCAAATAAAGTATAATTAAACAAAACAAATCCTGATATGGTATTCTGGCCTGGGTCATATAGAATATCAAACAAGTCAGAATGGAGACCTTACAGCCACATTTAAGAACAAATCTACTAAATTTGACCAAGACTCTGCAAATTGTAAAGTTTTTTTTCTTAAAAAAACAAACAGGTCCTGACAAATTATGTATGAATATGGATAATATTGTTTGCTTTTAAATAAACTTGGATAATCTTGGGCTATAAGATTAATTTAACAATTTGATCTAATACATGCAATGCCTGGGGCACGAGTGCACCAGTCTGGAGTTTAATCTTGATGGGTTTCAGAGCTGACTGCCTTTCATCCTTCCAAGGTTGGTAAAATGAAGACCCAGATTGTTGAGGGTGATATGCTGTCATTATAAACTGCCCAACGTATGCTGAAAAGCACCATAGGGAGGTATATTCTAAGTGCTATTGCTATACTAAGCCATTTTGTGATTAGGTTTAGCATGTCATTCAAAGACCAATATAGACAACCTTAGCAACAAATATTTGAAGAACTGCCTCTTTCCAATTATATCTACCACCAAAGGGAGAAAGCAGGGTATGTTGTGGGTCCCATCTATCAGAGAAGTACATCTAGTGGGGTCATGTTGCTGCCAAGAGAGTGTGGGATTGGGGTTTATGGGTTTCTGACTGTGGATTTTAAATTTTATAAGCCACCCAGAATCAGTGTGAGTTAGGCAGCCCGATAAATTTGTTTAATAAATAATTAATTAACCATAATCACAGCTTATTTTTAGTTCACAAATTGTATCTTATAGCTATATGTTTTGTCTGGACTAGGCAAGGTCAACAATATACTGTTGACCCCATCGTGTTGACAAGTTACAAACAGTTTACTTCTCTTTCCAATCTTCTAATATAAACCTGTTTGATAATAAAATCCTGAGGATATAAATAGATATAAATAGATATAAATAATATAAATGGACTGATTACTATGAAAACGCAATGAATAATAATAATGAGAATCAAATGAAAACACCATATACTGTAGATACAACTGGGATATACATTATTTTGAAAGATCCCATTAAAAAAAGGAAAAATGCAAGTTTTCATTATCTTACAGAATATCTTCCGACAGCAAGGAACAATCATTAGCATGATAGCTGTAGATGGTGGAGCCGTTGTATTCTAAGAATGGAAGGTTATCTTCCAAGACACTTGGTTGGAATGAATTCTTCTGCTTCATAAAAATGTGAAAGACAACTTGGTTTATAATTTGAATACTATGTAATGACTTGCTAATATTACCATACATCATAATATATTTCTGGTACTCAAGTGATAATTGATTTGAGAGCAATTTTAATATACAAAAAAGATACAAATTTATTTTTAAAGCATATGTGTTTTGGATACTGTTTACACAGATTAGCAATTTAACAAAAAGAATGGATCCATACACATTCTACCAAGAGAAACTTCTTTCTCAATTGCCTTATTTATTAGAAACTGAAGAACACTGTTAAAATATAGCTAATAAAGCCTATCTTGGCTAAAAAAGAAATTCCTAGATCAAATGCCCCTATAAGGACACTTTAAAAATCAATCTGACTACATAATGTTTAAAACCTCCCTACAAAAATTAATAACCCATAATTGGATATAATTTTGGATATTCTTACACCTTGAAAATACAGCATCACGTATTCCCATTTAATGCTATCAAGCTAAAATCAACAGAACCACAAAGAACTAAATTAGCAGTTCTAAAAATTTCCATGCAAATTGGAAATTTGCCTAGAGGACTTGTCTTTTTTCATGCTTTCAGTTATTATAAGAGCCAAGCATATATTCCAATTTTCTACCTTTTTGTCATCTGCAATATTTTCATTGTTTGGTTCTGTCATCCACAGGGGAAGTTTTTTTGTTGGAGAACCCATATTTCTGTCAATTTATTCCTCTGCAAATGCACGTTCTGTAACAAGAGATATTTTATTACTTTTCCTGAAAGCAATAAAAATACCTTAACTGCTAAAAGATACCTGTAAGGTCTTGCCTCTCCAAATCTTCACAAGAAAGCAGGACTCTTGAAACGGAAGTTGTTTCAAAAGAAGCTTTTTTGGGCAAGAACTAAATCTTCCCATTTAAAAAACATCAATTTAAAGCAGTGCAAACAAAAACCCTCCCACAGTACAGCTATACAGGAAACAGAAACTTAATACAGCAATCTCTCCAAGCAAGAAATAGAAACAGAAACATCATATAGAGATCCCTACAATCCTTCCCCCTCCCACCAGAATGCCAGCGTCCGAACAGAAATATATGGGTCCTGACAACACCATTCATAATGATTTGTCTTATTATATATTCATTCATGTTTTCTTATTGTAAATTCATCTTTGGCAAAGGAACACTTGTTGGAGCATTGCCTTTCATTTTCAATAAGCAAGAATGAGAAAAAAATTGAAAGGGTAAGAAAGCAAAGAATGCAGCTATATATAGTAGGTCAATCACCTATTGACCTGTCATCCAGAATGCTGTGTATGGTATAAAATGCTCTATTTTGAGGGGGGAAAGGGTATTCTGGTTATTATATTTTTATCCATCTTTTTTATATATAACTGAAGGCAGCCAATTTACCAAATACTCTTTCCACCTATTTTCCACACAACAGCCGTGTGAGGTGGGTTGGGCTGAGAAACAGTGACTGATCCAGTCACTCAGCCAGCTTTGATGTCCAAGGCAGAGCTAGAACTCATTTTCCTGGTTTCCTGGCCAGTGTGGCTATAAAAAAAAAAGGGGGGGGGTCTTTTCAGAAGAGCCTCTTCTGTTAGTTTTGGTTGAACTGTTGGAAAAAATGTTTGTAGGTTCAGTTCCAAGTGGGAGAAAAGACACTGGAATAATGGAGGCTACTTGGAAAGATGGTTTAATGGTGGACAGGATCACATGGCTTGAGCTCCTGAACAGAAAGGGGAATCACATGCTTCAAGATATTGGGTGAAGAAGAAAAGAGGCCGAGATGCTGAAAGTTCCTGGTTTTATGCCCTCTCTGGCCTTTGATCCTGAGCTTGTATTCTGATTGGTTGTCAGACTCCCATGGGGCCATACAGGGGCAACTCTGTAGACTGTGCTTTGAGTCCACATTTGGTTGCCTTGGCTGCTGATGTAATTTTCCCAGGTGCCTTGTGGTGAGTTTCTGTGGAAGGCTAATGCTATCTTTATTATGTAAAGTAGACTAGCTCAGGCTTTAATGGCTCATTGACAAAGATGGGCGGGAATAAGCTGCAGGGAGATACTTCATCTTTAAAAATATGTTTCTCCCTTTTCACATCCAGGGAAATATAATATTCTGCCTTTTTAATATTTCCCAGGATATTTCATTTTTCTAGGAGAGGGATGGTTTTTAACTTCCTACAATCCCTCCTTTTTTCCCCCAAAGCTGGGAAAGTTTAAAAATTGATCAGATCAGGGAGACTTGATGAGTGCTTTAATTTTTTTCTGATGCAAAGGGAGAGACATTGATAGAGGCAGCAGAAGAAGGATTCCTTCAGTGGCTCCCAAAAGGAGAGATTTCAACCATGAAGGTCTAGCAGCCAGGGCAAATGTTCTGGAAAGAAATTTACAGTGTCCAATTTTCTATGCCAATTAATTTCAGATGTTAGATATCAATTTCTGCGAGGTTCCAGATAGGTTACCAGCAAGCAGAAGTTTTGAAATTCTTCACAGCCATGGTTTTCATTTAAATTACTGGCTGCCCATTTCCAAGGGATGCTTCTTGAACCTGCCCTAGCTCCTACTTTAGTGAGGCCAAATTGAGGTTAGCCAGTGTGCAATTCAGGCTATTTAGTATTTTTTTAAAAATTACACACAATCAGTCCTGGGACTCCTATTCATGAGACCACCAGCGCAACATATCCTGCTTTATTGGGCAACTGGGCAGCATCATTTGTGAGTCACAGTCAGGGCTTGGGTTTTGGAGACCCTTTCTGCTAGCTCTTCAAGTGGAGGAATTGTCTGAGTGGAACTGCCCCTCCCCCATGGGATTAACAGGGAGATATGGCAGTTTGGCTTTAGTGCCACAGAGCACAAATATAATTCCAACATGAGTACATTAAACTGATTACAATATAAATGAGACAAGAAAGAAAACCTTACAATGAATTTCTGTCAATGAAGCAAAGAAAGAAAACCTTACAATCAATTTCCATCCTCCCCCATAGTCATTACAGCTGTCTTCTGGGGATTGAAAAGAGTCTTTTGGCCTTTACTTGTTCATCTCAGAGTCCTTTCTTTCATGTCTGCTGGGTGGTATTAGACTTGGCTTGGCGGTAAGGCTGGTGAGTCAGGCTTGGGAATGTCTCCTCCACTCTGGCTACTTTCGGTGGAGGACTGGATCCAAACCCAATTCCTGGCTCAAATGGATGGAAGGTGTCCTCTGGAGGCATCCCTCAGCAAAACTCATTTTCTACACAGTTTCCTTGCTTTCTTATTATTCATGTTTTAGTCATTTATCCTGTCACCGGTGAGCTACCCCTTCCCGTGACCCTTTAAATGTAAGGCTCACTTTGGCGTAGTTGTGTGACCCACTGTTAGTTTCACAAAGAAAAAGATTCTGGGAAGGACTTTGATTTCATCATAAAGTATTCAGCCCCTTCCTCGTAGGTAATTCACCCTAGGTTTTCGGATCCAAAAAGGGGATCCGAGAGGACCTGCTGCAGTGAGTACTGATACCTCCTACACTCTTCACACACAATGGGTCTTTGCTTTTTGGCTTTCACAGGACAAAAAACAACAACAAATTTTCTTCCCAGCTGGTTACCTTCTCTCATTCACTTTTCCATCCCATTTTCAATGAAATCTGAAAAGATTTCATTTTTCTAGGAGTGGGGTAGGTTTTAACTTCCTACAGAACAAATACATTGAAAATGACAACCAAGTTCTACTTTGGAATATATATTGTGCAGCTGGAATCAAAACAATATATCTATCACCTGTCACAATCATGTCTGTCACTTAGAAAACAAACCATCACATTCAAAGGAAATTATAAGCATAAGTATAATCTTTATTGTCATTGTACTTAAATACAACGAAATTACAGATCAATATAAGAATTCCCTTTCAAGGAAATATTTATAGAGATGTGGCCTTATTGTAAGGCGATTATATTTGTATTAGTATATAAATATAGAACTAGGTCCCAGAGGATAATAGATAATTTCACATGCAAGTAGCTAACTATCCTAATAGTCGCGCTGGAAGTAAAAGAAACTCACCTCACGCCGAAATTCCCCTCTGCCCAGCGCCATAGGGGGGAAAAAAAGTTGTCTCTCGATCTTTCCCGCCAGACGCACGAAAAAACCGTCACCCATAGCTAACACTTATTCGTCGCAATAAATATACGTCACCAGCCGCCATACTCCTCCTTTCTCCCCCCCCCCCGCTTTCTTTCCGGCCGCTGTCAACTGTAAAAGGTGAAATGAGGTGAAGCGCATGCGCATAAAAGCTTCCGCGCCAGCCAGCCACCGGCGACGCAGGGCATTCTGGGGGATGTAGTTTATCGTTTTTGGAAGGAAGGTGGGGGGAGACGAGGCGCTTCAAAGTTGGAGGGAGAAAGGGATTCCTGCTCTCAGCCCGCTCGGCACGTTGTTTCTTTTTTCTCGTTTTCTTTGCGGCTGGGGTGGCTGACTTTGGCTGGCGCGCGCCGGAGATGAACCAGCTCCCCGGAGGAGGGCGAAGAATCGAGCGGCAGTAGGACCCGCCCGATCGCGGAGCGCTCATCCCTCTCTCGGAGGCGGCCGCGCGGGGAAGGCGAGCGCTGCAGGAGCCAGGGCGGATAGCGGCCGCGGCTGGTTGAGAAGCAAGTCGGCGAGAGGCAGTGGAAGGGATGGAGTAAGTGTCGGCTCCCCTGCGCTGTGGGGTTTTGTGTGTCCCCCACCCCCACCCCCCTCTGGCTAACCCGCTCCTTCCCCCCCCCCGCCCCGGCTCAATTGCGTGTCATGGCGCCTGGAGGGGCCGTCGGTGCAATTTGTACGGGCGCCCATAGGGTGTGCGGTGGGGGGGGGAGGCACGGGAGGAGAACGGGAGGACTCCCTTAGAATTAGGCTGCCCGTTTATAACGGGGAAGGAGACGCTGTTCAAGGCGAGACGTCTTTTGGCCCGATCGGGCTTTGTGGTGGCGCCAAGGCCCGTTCGGGAAGGTCGGGACTGCCCTGTTTCTTAGGCAGGTCTTGCTTCTCCCCCCCCCCCCCCGGCACTTCTCCGCAGCTTGGGCTGGAGCAGAAAAGGCCTGACGTTCAGCAGCTGATGGAGAAAAGGCTTCAGTCTCGAGATCGGGGCTTATCAAGCGAATCCCCAAGCATTGATACCGTGACACGGGATACAGGGTGCTTTTTAAAAAATAATAATAATAATTACCCGGTGAAATAACTCTCCCCTCCCAACAGTTGACGTTGCTGATGTTAGGGATGTTGCTGATGTTGTAGCAGCAGGCAGGGTGGAAAAGGCTGGTTCTTTTTTTTTAAAAAAATGGATTCTGTGCCTTTAACATCGGCCAGACATTCAGCAATTTAGCACATGATTTTCTACAATAACTCCTCCCCGTTCCATCTCCCCCCCTCTTCTATGTACCAGGCTAAAAAACTAAAGTGTGGGTAAAATAACTTTATTGGGGAAATTAATTATGTGCAGTGAAGCCATTGCCGGGTAAGCGAAATGGATCTCCTGGATGTTTATGGTGTTATGCATCTTTGTTATATATTTGTTATTTTCAGTTGATGGTTAAAGATGGAGAGAGGCAGAGGAGGAGGAGGAGGAAGGAGTGTGGGGGGCTCTGGCCTACACAGGAGCATTTACTCCCAGTCCCAGCAGCAGTATCATTATCCTGCCTCCTCTTCTCAGGCGGGCTGCATGGAAATCCAGGAGCTGGCGTCCAAAAGAGTGGACATCCAAAAAAAGAGATTTTATCTGGACGTGAAGCAAAGTTCCCGAGGCCGTTTTCTGAAGATAGCCGAAGTCTGGATAGGAAGAGGCAGGCAGGACAATATCAGAAAAAGCAAGCTGACTCTATCTTTATCAGTAGCTTCTGAATTGAAAGATTGCCTGGGTGATTTCATAGAACACTATGCCCATTTGGGCTTGAAAAGCAGCCAGAGTCACCGGAATGACCATGCTAATGGCAAAGAACAAGATTCAAGAAGACGGCAACACCATCAACTACCCTCACCTCCAGCTTCAGTGGGATCTGAGGAACATCTTCACAGCGTCTTAAAAACTGAATATATTGAAAGAGATAATAGGAAATATTACCTAGACCTAAAGGAGAATCAACGTGGACGTTTCTTAAGGATTAGACAAACCTTGATTAGAGGACCTGGCATGATAGGATATTTTGGTCACAGTTTGGGGCAGGAACAGACTATTGTCCTTCCAGCACAGGGAATGATTGAATTCAGGGATGCTTTGGTCCAACTTATTGAAGAATATGGGGAAGGAGACATAGAAGAAAGGAGGAGTGGAGGGGATGATCCTCCTGAACTCCCAGAGGGGACTTCCTTCAGGGTAGACAACAAGAGGTTTTACTTTGATGTGGGATCTAACAGGTATGGTATTTTTTTGAAGGTAAGTGAAGTGAGGCCTCCATACCGTAACACCATAACTGTCCCATACAAAGCATGGACAAGATTTGGAGAAAACTTTATCAAGTATGAAGAGGAAATGAGGAGAATTTACAACGGCCATAAAGAGAAAAGAATGGATATCAGAGGAGACAGTGGAGAAGAACAAGAAGGTCTTGATTAGAATGTTTTTCAATGGGCCAAGAATCAAAGCAGAGAAATGCCAGGAGGTACTGATATGTAATGGCTGGAAGAAGTTGCCTTTCTTTTTGTAGGTTCTTCCCTGTTATTAGATAATTCCAATATATGGGTCTGGTTTTCATGTTAAATTACACCCAGCAACTTCTCTGGTTTCTTATAGGAACAATTAATTACCCTGTGATTCTAATTCTTAACCTCACAAGTTTATCAAATATGTATAATACCACTAACTCTGTTGTAATCTTTAAAGAATATATATAAGATTTGTGTTGCAGTATAACATGATGCAAATAAGCCAGATGGAATTGATGTGTTGTAATAGTAACCAAGAGCATTTATGACCAAAACTGACCTTTAAATTTTAAATGATTGTATTGGGAAAGGTATATTTAACTAAGTAAATCTGCTCGTTACATTATGATAAAATATTTTAAAGGGAGGAAGAATTGGCCAGTGATTAATTTCATCATTGATTAGGTATGGGTACCTAATCATAGGATAACCCAGTAATTTAAGTGACCCTCTCCAAAAGATATATCTATGTTTAATGTTGATCATGTCATCCCTTCTGTATGGACTGTTGACATCTTGTGAGGAGAGCTTATTTAAATAGTACAAATCTCAAAACTATTTTTATATTTGTCCCCACAAGTGGTTCTAGGAAGTTGCTGTGATGTGGGAATTTGGTAGATGAATAATGGTTGGAATTAAAATTCTAAACAGGAAGGTTAAATGTCTACAGTGTGGAAAAACATTAGAATAATTTCTGATTTATCTTCAAAAAATGCTTTGAAAGATTTTGGTGCATCAGTTAGTTGGTATCCTGCAGATCAGATTTCACATTGGTGCAATTGAAATATTCAGTAATAGCTATTGATCTTATTTTGAAATCTTAGCTCTTAAATATTTATTTCAAATTATAATCTGTATTTTAATTTTGCTAAATATTAACCCAGGTTTAAAAATATCAAGAAAATGACTGGAGAAGCCTGTGTTAGGTAGCTAATAGATGATTTATCATGAAACAGAAATGAAATATACATTTGTTTGTTTGGCATCATTTAAGACTTCAATTATCTATATTTAAATGGGAATATAATGAACTGAATACAGTGAAACTAAATACAATATTGCATCAATATGGCAAGGGTTGTGCTGTAAATCCCATTTTAAATTGGAGTTCAGAGTGCCAAAGCTTTTGCTTTTGACCTTGATACTGTGTAAGCTATTTCTATGTTGAAACCTAGTACTCTTTCTTTAAAAGAACTAGATTGGTTGGTTCAGTCTCTATTCATTTCTTTTTCATATCCAGGCGCTCTACTAGCCAAGGAACATTATTTTCTAGTTTCAGTTGTATTCTTCTTGATATTTCCATTTCAGCACCATTTTAAAACTATGCTGTGACCTACTTTCTCAAGGATTGTTAGTAAAAGTGGAGATCATAGCCTTGAATTTAATTTGGTGTGAAAAGTTGGCCAAATGCTTTTATTTAGAAAAAAAAAGAAAAAAGATTGCACCAAAATCATCAAAGGAACTTTAGAAATGTGTGCTCTAGTTATGACAAAGGAAAAGAAAATTAATTTCACTGTTTTAGGTGATTTACCCAATATTTGGAAATTTGACCTAATGAGTATTTGGCTTTCAGAAATAACTAATAATGTTAATTGCAAACTCAAATCTAGTTTTAATTTTTCAATTACTTAATGGTCTGTGGGCCAGAGCAAGTCATGAAAGATTCTAAGTAAATACTGGCATGAAAGTATATGTTCTAAGGTGGAAAATTAGAAGTCTAATGTGCTATTGTTGATTTGATAGCAGACTTGTAGTAAATTGTCTAAGTCTAAATTATCATTCTGCTGAATTACTGATGCACATCCCAATGCCTGTAGTAATAGTAATGTCCAGTTATAGAACATGGAATCCATGAATGTATGAATTCCCGATGCTCACATTTTCCCATCTCTTGCCTTTCTATTTTTCCTATTTCATCATATATAACAGGTTTTGTTTAAAAAAAACTCACCAATTGATACATTTTATGGAAACTTTACCTTATCAAATTTAAAAGAAACAAACATATTAATGTTCTATTTTTGGTGTTTGAAGAATGAATTTCTTCTACAGCTTTTGTTTAACAAATAGATAAAATGTTATTTATCACTACAGTAAAAATGTACATTAGTTAATATACTGGCCTGTACAGGTTTGCACTACTTTATCTTGTTTTTGTATTGAGCCAGGTAGTCAGCAGTCCCTGTTTATATGGTTGTGTTCCCCCATCCCAAATTTGTGTATTCCGGTGCCACTAAATAAGGTTCTGTTTTCCTCTGTATATAGGCACACATTGCCATGTTTTTCAAATCAACTAATGACTTAAACACAGATGTGAGCATCTGAGAGGGATTACACATGAGCCTATATATATATATATATATATATATATATATATATATATATATATATATATATATATATATATATATATATATATATATATATATATATATATATATATATATATATATATTCATCTTATTATTGGACATAACTGGATGTGTTTATATCTTTAAACCCAAGGATTTTATGATCCAATTTATATTGGTAATAGTTGAAATGGTCAATTGGGAAAAAGTTTCTCTTTACATCTGACAGTACATGCACTTCTTTGGAAAGTGGCAATAACATGTTAAAAGCTTGCAGAAGGATCTGTTATGATGTAAAGAAATATTCTTTGCATCCCAAAAATGCCATATCCCTTAAACTTGAGGAAAAAAAACTCTAGCTTATTTGCACTAAAAAAGCGTGGCCAAAAACAATTCTAGGAGGGCAGGGTGGACATAATCAATTTGTACCTCTTGAATTATTTTATGTTAAAGCCCTGACCTCTCTTTTAAAACTGTATGGTCCAGACAGAAAGTCTGTCAGTTTTGTGATTTCGTAATGATGCACTTTATATTTTAAAAATAATAGAAGCACATTTCTGATACTGGTCTGGTACAGTGTGTTTCAGTATAGTATAAAATGGTCTTCTGCATGCATGTCTGTCAGTGATTTGTTACAAGGACTAGATCAAATTACATGGGCATGATCAAGAAGAATAGGCACTACACTACAACGAATTATGAGACATCAAGGGCATGTATTTTTTTAGAATTGTTGAGTCCTGCTCTCTCTAGATTTACATAATCAACATTCCTGAAACTCAAATACTTTAACGTATTTTTAAAGATTCCTGCAGCCTATGTAGTTATTTGTTAAATAACTCTGTCTTATCTTTTAAACTGTTGCTGCATAATTCCTCTCTGACTAAAAGAATTATTTTAGGGATCTAGATTTTTGTGGCAGCTAGGTAAGTTAGTAGGAGGCAATGTGTATGACGGTACTTCAATAATGTAGCCTTTCCCCCAAACTTAAAACATAACATAATATAAAGGCTATTATGACAGACTACCGGTTATTATAAGAAAATTTCCATAGCATAAATCAGAAAATGAAAAATTTGCAGAAGGATTATTTAGATTATTTATGAACTATTTAGGTTCATATATATGGGAAGCAAATATATCAGTGATTCATAGGTACTATTAGTAGTGTACACAATAGTGGCTAGTGTTAACATAGCTTTTTCTTCATGTGTTCTTTTAAAATATCATTCCATTATTTTCTTTTATGCAATAATAATTTCACCTTTAGCATCAGATAAATAGGAAGTGCTATTAATTCCTTTCCCTGATAAACAAGGAAGAAATTATTATATCATGTTAACAGAAGACAACCTATGTCCCTTGACTTCCTTTTTTGCCGTTGTTGAAGTCTGCTCTGACAAAGATTGTAGAAGATAGAAAATAACACAATTTCTTAACTTTTTCCTCGAAGAAATTTTTGAAAACTGCAATCTAAGCCCTATGTTATTTCACTTATAAAAGTGAAAAGTATTTAGAAGTATATGCCTTCTAAATATGTAGATTTGCAATTCATACGTTAATTATTCTTAGGATAATTCTCCTATATAATTTTAACCTCAACTTATCTGCAAAACATGTCCATGAGAGGGCTGAGAAGGCTTAGTAAACAGACCAGTTTGAACAATCTTTGTCCAGATACTTGCTCAGTTCCAAAAATGAGAAAGAAACTATATACAAGATACAAAGCATGCTTATAGTTGTTTTAGTCATAACATCCCTTTTTCCAATAATTAAAATCACTGCTAGCTGGTCCTCCATATACCTATTCATGCATGTTTTTCTAGATGTATCAGTACCCAACATTGATCTGTATGTGTCATTATACCTGCCTTCATCTAGCAAAAGACAGTGTGAACTTGGTCAGAAGCTTTAATACATGTTTGTAGAAATGTTGACTGTATTATAAATGTTATAAATGTTATTTGTGTGTATGTGTGTGTATATATATATATGTGTGTGTATATGTATATATACATACATACACACCCAAGAAGTTTCCACGAAGTTCATATCCTTTAGTTTCAAAAAGGCATGTTTGAAACAGCTGCTATTAAATAAAACTATGAGATTTAGTTCGCTGAGCTATGTGATCTGTTGTTTGAAACTTTGGTGTGTTTTTAAAATACGACAGGATTTTGGTACAAAACATGGAGTCCATAGTCTCAGTGGAACTGAAAAATACAATAGCAAGAAAAAATAAAAGTGGTCTTAAAATAGAAAGAGCAATATGAAGATTGAATATTTGACATTGTACGAAGCATTTGAAGGCTTCACCAAGTGCACTGTCAAAGTATCTCCACAAAGTATTGAAGCAGCTCTTACTGCTTAAAAGACAAAGCAAAATGGCTGTGTCTGCATATGGGAACGTCTTTGAAACAGTCCTGCTGAACTTTCAGCTGCCTTCAGTTTCTAAAACATCAGTTTATTTTGCATATAATGATGGATAAAACAATTTATTTAATGCTTTAATTGCAGACTTAAATTATACTGAAATTTATTTGAAATAAATATAATCTCCAAAAATAAAATAAAATACCCCTCTTTAAATATCCATTTGGAATGGGAATTGTACATGATTATGACAGTGTGTCCTTGGTAGTACAATTGTATTTTCTCACACAAAAAAATAATTAGCGTAGTTCAGGGCTATTAATTAACTTCATTATAAACCATAAATTTGGATAAATGAATATAATTCTGTATTGTTCCATCATACTTTTATGACTGGTTATGTACATAGGATGTAACATTTAAATGTTTTTCATATTTTCTGCTGATAAGTAGAATTACATTAGCAACATCGCTGAAACTTAAATGCTTCGTATTTTTAAAGATTCCTGCAGCCTGTATAGTTTTTGGTTAAATATCTCTGTCATATCTTTTGCAATGTCGCTGTAGAATCCCTTTACTAAAAATATTATTTTGGGGATCTAGATGTTTGTGGCAGCTAGGCAAGTTGGTAGGAAGCAATGTGTATGACTATACTGTAAATAATGTACCCTTCCACACCCCAAAACATAACTTTAAAAGCTATTATAGTTCTATTGAAACTATTAAATGAAATTGTTTTTTTCCATCTCATAATTTGCACCATCATCTCTATTTTATAAATGCATTCAAAATTATAAAATGAAATATGTTAGGTATATCAGACTAGAAATCATGGGGGGGGGGGGAGGCTGTATGCCAAATTTCTATTTTTCAGAACTGAAAAGTTTCCCATCTAGTAACAGTGTGATTTTGCTAGCTCACTATTCTTTTTAGCTGAAGTGCTCTTAGCTAGAAGATAAGCTTGATTCAAATATAATCATGGGCAGGTTTCTTCCTTCCAATAATTCATAATGTGGTTTGTTTGATTTTGACTTAGTATGATTATGTAGTGAGTCATTATGGTTTATAAATTATGATATAGCTTAGCATTCTTTGATCCTGTGCATTATGGCATATTCAATAAGTTATGGTGAAAATAAATCATGACTTAGTGTATTGTAGACCTAGTCAATATTCCCTGACTTTCAAATCATGATTTAGACTACAATAGGCAACCTGATGATACATTCAGATACCTTGGCTCACAATTCCCATTACTGATTTTGTCCATAATGACTGGAAAAAAGCCGTCTTGGATTAAATTTAAAAATTCAGTGGGATGCTACTTTGTTTATCTTTGATTAATTTGCTTAATATTTAGTTAGTAAAAAGGATTCTAGTAAAAAGGGTTAGTAAATAGCATGTATGTATACTACTATTCTATCATAATGCAGCTTGATTATTCAAAATGCTTATTTCTGGCAAAAAGTATGAGCTTGGTTTGAAGATATGAAATTGTATCTTACTGGATGGGGTAAAAAATTAAATGTAATTTTCCAAAACCAAACCAAGAAACGAAAGAAGTGAGGAAGAAGTACATGGAATATTGATGAGTCAATCTTGTAAATCATTGTTTAAAGCAAAGTGAGATACCTAGTGCCTTTCAGATGCTGCTGAATGCAACTCCTGACAGTCTCAGTCATTTTGGCCAAGAGAAAAGGATGTCGTGAGTTGTTTAGTAATATATGAGGACCATAACTTTATAGGAATTTTAGAGGTTCAGAAATGCTATAGCTTTTCTTACAGATGTCTTAAGCTTAAACTTTAGCCACAAACTAATATTAGTTTAATAATAAAACACCTAATCCTTTAAAACATCTAGCTGGGATTTTTACGAGAAGATGAACTCTAGACATTAACTTCTTCAGTAATAATATATGCCCTTTAAAAATAGTTTCATATACAGATAGTTCTCATTTAGTGATTGCCTTGTTTAGTGCCCATTTGCAGTTAAGACCGTGATGAAAAAAATAACTTCATGACCAATCCCCACATTTATTACCTTTGCAAGTCTGTAAAGCAAAGGGAAACTGAAGTAAGATCATAAACACAGTTGCACTTTCACTTGGGAATTACTTTGCTTAATGACTGAGTTCCCAGTTCTAATTGTAGTCACTAAACAAGGGATACCTGTATTAAATATTCACATTTTTTTAAAAAAAGATGCAAGTACAAATCTTGAGAAAGTATTCATGTTTTTCATGTGAAACCTGAAAAATAACTCCACTTAATAGGCTGAGTTAATTTAGAAATGAAAGATAGGACTTTGTATTAAGTTACAGCCACACAATTATTTTAAAAAATTCTTTGAAACTAAATATTTAGCTTCTCATTTCAATTTCCTTTATTTCAGAAAAAATGTTTATTTTAATGAAGCAGCACCAAGTTAAAGAGAACCTGCTTCAGATCCAAAGCATATGACAACCTTGGATTACAGTAGTTTTTGTTTTTAGTGAGGGTTTTTTTTTATTGATAAAATCTGGCCCTGACTTGCTGAGCTGTGGTGATGATGATGCAAAGGCTGAGCCAGGATATTTCATGCTGAGCAGCAGAGGGGGGCCTTAGCAAGAAGGAGCTTTCAGTCAATTCACTGAAGATTTGGGGAGAGAAAAAGCAGCAGGCTATAATCAAAATCAGAGGGAAGGAGAAAACTTTATGAGGGAAAAGCATATGGAAAAGTTGGATCAAAAGAAACAGTGAAGAAAATACCTTAGAAGACTTAGAACTGACAGATGGAAAGAAGATAGAATGAGGGAGTTCTCTTGAAGGAGCAGCAGAGTACGTGGCAAAAAAAAAAAAACCAACCCCAGAAGTACAGAAGAAGCAGTGACTATAAAAATGATACGGTGATGTTATAATGAAGGAAAGTGGAGGTTTCTTGAAAGAAGATGAAAATAATTTGCCACAATTATTATTTTAGTTCTCTTAAACTAGATAATCTTAGATTGTTCTAAGGAAAAATTAAGCTATATTTGCTCACTCTATGATACGAATTATTAAAGTACCATAAGCATAGTTTAGGATATACTGACCAAAACATGAACATAGTATTGCTTCCAACAGGGAGGCCCTCTCATAATCCATGGCTAATACTCTTAACAAGGAGTAGTTGCTACCCACAATTAAGGTAGAAAGTGACTATTGGTGAATTATTGCTACTTGAAGAATCTTGCAGTGAAAACAGACATTTATAGAAAGGTTTGCTAGGTTATATCTTTTCCTCTCATTTTGCATGTAAACTGATTGCCTTCGGGTAAACTGAGTACATGTTAAGTAGTATCATTACAGTTTCCACATTAGATTTCTTTAATGTGTATTGCAAGGTGCTTTACAGTGGAACACAGAACTAGGAAAGAAGGCTGTTTATTTTTCAGTTCATACTTATTACCAAAGTATAGTATTTATTTTTCAAAAGAGGGTATAAGATTTTACAAATGTAAGTCAGATTCAGTTTCCCCTATTTAATAACTTAATAAGTCTGATAATAGCAAAAGTGCGGAAAATGTCTATTAAGAAAAAGCTGCAAAAATGCAGAAGGCTTAGTGAAAGAAAGAAAATTCATTCCCTTGCTTGGTTGTCAGTACTGTGCCCACACTTTTATTACAATAGAAAGATACTGTGCTTGTCAATAGATAATCAAAATAATTGCAAAGATTGCAAGGTATCTTCTACCTGCATGTTTTAAGACAGCGCTGTTCCTGTAATTGGGGACATAGGACATAGGACTTGGCTGTTCTTGCATCAGAGTTTGCTATACTATCACTTGATTGATCATCTCAAAGCAGCTATATCAGTATCAGATTGTTAAGATACATAGATCAGATTTTATTAGATAAACATCTTAAGGCAGGATAAATTTTCTGAATTTTCAGAATATTCTTAAAGGGAGTTGGTAAACTTGCCAGTTTAAATAAGGCTAAATGTAATAATAAGCATAGATAAAAGCCGGCCTTTATGGAAAAGAAATGAATGAGAGTGTGTGTTAACCCTGTAGCATTGCTGTTTAATCCAAGATATTGGCATAGGCTACTGTGAAACTATGAACATACTTGAATCTTAAGTCATGGCTTTCCAAGGAGAGTATGTTCTTTTACCCGAAGTGCAATACATTTCCAAGAGTTACCAAGCCTGCAAAAGGGATCGTAACCATTCAGTACTTACTTACACTGCAGAAATCTTTGTCACAATAAGCTTTGTTGAGTTTAAATAGAGTGGGCTTGTTGCTCTTCTTAGTAGATTTAACAAATTAATTCACATATACTCTGCAGAAGCAATTGCCCAGTAACAAATTATCCAATTTCAGTTAACAGATGGAAAATTTCCATTTCTGAAAGTTCTCGCCCACAGAAATTCTTCATGAAAATCTTTGTTTATACTTCAAGATAAAATAGCTACAAACCTCTACCAAGATTGGGCCTGTTTTGTTAGAGATGGACTGTAATTGAACAATCTCTCCACTCCTTCATTAATTATCTTTCTAGGAAACGGAATACTCTGGCACAAACAAAAAGATTTACACTCATTGCTATTACTGGCATTATTGCAAATATTTTCCGCATCAGAAATCATAGATTTCAGTGTTCTGTGCAGAAATATATATTTTACCAGAAAAAAATTAAAAATGAACTAATATTCTATCAACTAAGCATTGGAAGATGGCAACTTATCCACCAAAAAGAAATAAACATCATGAGCCATAACATCTGACTCCAATATAGATGCTATATTTTACATAATTCCTCTATTCTATAACAGATTATTGCAAAAAAAGGAGGGAAAATTGTTGGGTGCTGTAATGTGCAGTGTAATTTTAAATTTTAAAATAGAGCACTTGAGCTATGATTATAAAGAGTAGTTACTGTACTACAAAGGTCATTGAAGTATCAAAGCTACAGTGCTGCACTATAATGACCTCAATTTTTTCAATGTTTAGGAGAAACTATTATACTTGGCTGATATTCTGCTTGTTCCCAAAGGGAATAATAAAAATGTCAACACAAATTAATACCCAGAAATGACAAGTACATATAATAAGATAACAAAAAAATTAAAATGCCTTGTCCCTATGCACCTCACCTTTGGTTATAGCACAGCCTCCTCCCATGCAACATTAGTGGCTGAATGTGTAAATTAAAAAATGTATTTCAGTAGAAAAGCTAGTAAGAATGTGAAAGTTTCACAGTGTTATATTTTCAATAACCATTCACATATTAAATATTTATTTATTTTCAAATAAGACTAGTGCATCATGCCATTTTGTAAAGGAAACCTCAGTCTTTTAAAATATTTCCTTTTGTAGCAGAGCAGGTTTGGTATAAGAAAAAATGATTAAAGTAACCCTTAAATAGAAATTTTAGGAGAAAGTCCGAGAAACTTATTTATTTCTGTAATTTTGACACAGAGAGCCAAGCTTTTGCAATTTGAAAAATATGTGTAAATTATTTTTTAAGGATGTAATTTTACTAGTCTTTATAGACTCACTCTACTTGCAGTGGTCTTACAGTGTGCAGTGTAGGGAGTGGTCATTTTGGATGGAGATGTTACAAAATACATAAAAAATTCTTAGGTATTAATTGCTCTACATTTATCCATTAAAATTTGAACAAGTAACCGGTACTCTGTACTATAGAAACAATAGACATGTTTGTTACAATCAGTCTGCTTGCCCATAGAGCAGCTAGATGTTTTTTGTATAGTACTTGGCATTTCTAATAACAGGCCTTCTGTTTTGTTTACATTGTGAAATAACATCCTGATTCTGAACCCTTCTGAAAGAAATAAAAATGTTGGTATGAAATGTGTAGAAGCAAAGAGACACACTAAGATCTTCATAGAATTTCTTGTGCTTGTTGGATCAGCTTCTAAATCATTTATGGAGTAAAGGACAGGAAGTATAAAGAAAATACCTGCTTACAAGCGTGACCCGTCAAAAGCGCGGAGGACAAAATCACGCTCGACGAAAGCGCGCATGTGACGTCATCACAGCGCGACGAAAAAAATTAAAAATTGAGATAAAATTAAAATTAAAGCAAGCCGATTCACATAAAGGTTAGGGTTAGGGTTAGGTTAAGGGTTAGGGTCAGGTTTAGAGCGTTAGCGTTAGGTTTAGCTTTAGGTTAAGGGTTAGCGTTAGGTTTAGCGTTACGTTAACGGTTAGGTTTAGGGTTAGATTTAGGGTTAGGTTTAGGGTTAGGTTTGGGGGGGTTAGGGTAAGGTTTTAGCTTTATTTTTACATTTTTCTATCACAGCGCGATGTTTTCGTCGCGCTGTGATGACGTCAAATGCGCGTTTTCGTCGAGCGCGATTTTGTCCTCCGCGATTTTGTGGTGGAACCCTTACAAGAAAGTGTTTTCATTTTTTTTTTTACATGAATGAAAATACATTTAAATTCAGTAAGAGTGCACTCATGCAAGTAGTCTTGACTTAATAACCACAAGAAGGACCAGATAATACGTTGTTAAATAATGTGGTCATTGACTTGCAACTTCTCTCCCAGCTTCCCATTAATATTGGTTGAAACCAGCTGGGACATCACAAATGGCAATCACAGGACCGTGTGATGCTGCAACTCTTGTAAACGCCAGTGTCTGATTCACCATCGTGTGCCTGCAAGGTTATTGCAATGGTTGCAAGTGCAAGGACCAGTCATAACTTTGAATGGTCGCAAAACAAATGGTCCTAAGTTGAGGACTATAATGGACTATTGAGGACTGTAATGTGATTCATTCACTATTCATTATTCTAGTCATCAGGAAGAACCTTAATGTATAAGCAAATAAGTATTTTGTAAGAATAGGCATGGGACCATTCTTTAAATAGCATAGCCTTATAATGGCTTTTCTGCAAACAATATGATGAAGCCAATTCATTAGTTTCTTGCTAATGTTTGGCAACCTGCAAGGACTTTTCAGCTAGGGGTCTGTCTTCATAATAGCACAGATATCAGAAAGGTAATAAATCATCATACTTTTGTTTTCTGTCTTCTGTGATGGTTTATGGATCTGTATTGTAATGTGTGTACATAATTGCAGTCTGAACAGTGACATTACATATTTATTTAAACACAGCAAATTGTAATGTGGAGCACTTTTGCCATGGCATGAGCAGCATTTGTGCTCTTGGATTTTATTTTTATTCTCTTTAAGTCCCATAACAGTTTAAGTTTGGGATACTAATCTAAATTGTGATTGAAAGCTAGCACTTTAAGTACTTGTAGTCACTTTTCTTCTTACTATATGGAGCACTGCACTTTTATAAATACTATTAGCACTGAGTTTTCAATATATAGTTCCCTGACTCCCATTTTTGTGTAGTCCTTACAGGGTGTTTGTTTAAAATAAATGGTGGCTGTATGAAGATACCTTTTCATGAATGTGGCCACTGCCTGGTGCCTAACTTATATTTAGTCATATGCTAAAGAATGACATAAGTTGATGAAAAGATGGCAGGGTAAGGATAGATCTGAACCATTTTTAACTTTAAAAAATATTAAATTGTTGACATCTAGACAGATTTTTTAAGACAAATATGTGCATATATAATCTGCATATCCACAGACTTTGAAAAACACCAAAGACATTGGACATTTAAAATGGGCAAGAACAGCACAAGAATTATTTTTAGGTTTGCGTTAAATTCACAACAGAGGATAAAGTGATTAATGTGATTTAAGCTAAAGAGTTTTGGGCATATCATGTGTTGATATGGGTTTTTTTTTTTACCATGATGGATGAAATGTATCAATATAGGTAGATAAGAAAGTAAAAACTGTAATTCAGCTTACATGCGCTGCAACACAATTGCATCCATACAAAACTTGCTTCTTCCAGATCAATATAAAATAGTATTCACATATGTAAATTAGTTTAACTTATTGTAGTTTTAACCATATTAAAGTGGGAAAGAGCTGAGATGCTTTTAGAAGAACAGGTATAACATTCACTTACATATAGTCCTCCATTTGCAGAATGCTGTTATATGAAAAGTTCACAGGGCTGGAAGGAGGTTTGTGGAGAATTTTCCCATTAACTATTAGTTGGCTACAAGATAATTAATTTGATAGATGTTTTATTTAATGTTGAGTGTTGCCATCAGGCGTCAGTGTACTAGCTCTACCTTACTAGAAGATCTTAAATATGGTGTTCAGTGTTCATTTCATGTTGCTAAATTCCACAGGAAAAATTAAATATCAAGGTCAGAGCAATTTTCAAATAATAAAATGCTTTATAGACATAAATTTTATCTCTGAATACCTACACTGTGTAGATATCAGTATATAAATGAGATTATTTGTAAGAACCCAAAATATTTTTAGTCTTTAATATAACTCCTGAATCCTGATCTAACTAATTACCATGCATATACTGAAGCTGGCTTCTGTATGTGCATCCTTTGTTGAATTAAGAAATGTACATATAAACAGCAGCATGGCAACATCCAGCTTTTTAGTTCCCTTCTCTGTATCAAATAATATGTGCAGACCCAGTTAAATAATTGATGTTCCTGCACTGATTGTTCAGAGATAAAGAAATGTTCATTGGAGGCTTACTGTTATATACTAGACCTTGTGTTTTGCATTCTCTCTGAATGAGCCCATTTTCTTAACTGAAATAATCCCAATTAAGCAACTTTCAGAATCAAAATGTTTATTTTTAATTTAAATGTATTCACTATTCCAGTTGCATAGAATAGCTGCAGCAGTGACATCTTTCTGAACAATCCTCAATTCTGTATATTTTTTCCAACTTCTAATCATTCTATTAATAAGAGTATCAGTGTCTATCAACATAGAATTAAGCTAAATATATTTAATCATAATAGCATATTTAGTCCCTTTGCTAATTGTGGTGACAAACGTATGCGTGTGGGTGTGGATGTGGATGTATGCACATACATGAAGAGCTGCTTCTTGAGTGAAACAGTATAAATACAAAATCTTTTAGAAAACTAGCAATTCCCCTCGCCCATAAATGTACAATAAAAACATGAAAATATGTTTTACAAAGATGACACATTAAAGATGAAGAGCAGGATTCAAAGGGCCAATCATGGTAGCAGTCATACTACTGTCCGCCCTGTAGTACCATCTTACTACAGCTCCTGTAAAGAGCGGCTCCTGGGATTGGAAGATTCCGTAATACTGCATCTTGAAAGACGCGTGTATGAGCTTTTTTTGATCCAATCAAAAATAACTTGATCCAGGACAAATTTGCCAACTTATTTTTTTGTAATTTCTATAGTTAAATTATCTTCAGATTGTATTTCACTTTAGAGTGTTAGTAGAAGATAAACTAAACGTTATGGAAGTCTTATTCAACTAGATATTACATCTTTTTTTTTAAAAAAAAGTTTTCTTGTAAAAGTATTTCTAAAATCCAATGTGCTGCTTTTCCTTTATACATTTAAAAAAACCTGTAGTGGCACACAGGCAGTGTTTTACAATAGTCAGTGGTGGTTTTTTGGTTTTTTTTTTAACAGCATGTGGAGTCCTTTTAATCATAATTTTAGAATTCTTCCATAGATGTGTAAAGGTATTTTCACAATTGCATCTATAATCAGAGTACAGCATTGCAACCATCAAGTTAATGAAAATCAATCATAACAGGTAGCAGTTTATCCTCTGTGTGTATTCTTCCCGAATGGTACTATTTTTCAGTAGATATTCTTAACCAAAAGGTGTGTTAAAGTCATGGCATGAAATTGTAAATGTAATTGAGTACATGTAATACTAATTAAAGGAATTTTCTTAAACTTATATGATGCTTAATATTTTCCTTAGAAATTTTGTTTTAAAGGTAGATCAGTGTTCTGAAGAATGTTGGTCCTATGGAATAAAATAATGGAAATAAAATGCATGTGTTACAATTGTAGACATGGTAAAGAATTAAATGTGAACTTACTGTACAATACTGACTCTGTTTTCAAACAATCTGTTTTGCTGTTTTATTGTTAACATATATTTAAAAAGCAAATGTACTGTAATTTAGCACTTTTTTCCTATGTACCCTGTTCTCTCAATATATTAGAGATATGAAATGGCATAGGTGTGGAATATGTAATCATGCCTGCATGAATACTTTAGGGTATATACTTTTCTTGATGTGCAAGATTTGTCTCTATAGACATCATTTTAAGTGGAAAGCCCTCTCTATCTATTGGCTTATATTATTTTTTTATAGAATACCAGAATTGTTTTTGAATCATTTTAAAAATTCAGGGTCTCTTTACATGATTGCTTTACATAATTGCAGTTTAAGAACAGACACCACAAAGTTCAAATTAAGGCCCTGCTACTTTGGGAGATCATCTATTTGAGCCATTATATTCTTTACTCAAGATGGATTATTCATTATGCCTTTAACATGGTAACATACAGGAATTCTACTTATGTGGTGTCTTTATTTGAAAGGGGTCCCTCACTACCCTGTTTCCCTGAAAATAAGACCTCCCTGGATAATAAGCCCACTTGGACTTTTTAGTGCATGCCCAAAACTAAACCTTTCCCCAAAAAATAAGCCCTCCCCAAAAATATTGCAATACAGCAGCAACACTCGCTTCCTCCTGCACCTCAAAAATAATAAGACCGCCCCAAAAATAAGGCCAATTGCTTATTTCAGGGGTCAAAATAAGACCCTGTCTTATTTTTGGGGAAACAGTATATAAAACAGATCATTTAATACAAAGAATCCTAATTGCATTACCAAGAACAACCATATTGCTAATTGGTCTATATTCAAGAGAAGGTTTCTGAATAAAAAAAAAAGATGTAGATATTAAAATATATTTGAATGTACAAAAAAAACCAATATTGAAGTGACATAATGAGGGAAACAATGTAAATAAACAATAGTAATAGCAACAATGAAGTCAATGAGTAAATTCTACACTTTGCTATCTCTGTTTTCTCAAGAAAGAACTGGTTTCAAGATATTTTCAGTGCTGACAGTTATAAAAATGAAAGAGCAGGCACATGCAAATAAATAAATATTTTGAAGATGCTACTGACTAGAAGATGAATGTATTTCCCCCCAAAAAAGATACAAGTAAATAGGATACACAACAGATTTACATTCAACTGTATCAATTTGGGTTATATTGCAATAAAAATAGTTTTAAGTATACTCACACATCCATGCATTTAGTATGATCTTAGAGGGGATTGGTATTTACAGATTGCAAGGAGTTTTACTAAGTTCTTGCAAGGGGATTCTGCCTTCCCTGGTCCCAAAATAGCTATATTATATATTTTCTCTGAATGAGATCCCAGTAAATTATTGCAATGATATACAGTGCAAATTGCTTCCACTGAAAATTAAAGTACTTTACTGATTTCCAGATACACTGATTATTGCTTGGGTTGATTTGTAATTAGCCTGAGTTAAAAAGTTGTTAAGAAAATCTAGGAAATTTTCTAAGAGCAGTGTGTATTATAATGATAAGTTGAAGATGAAACTTGAAGACAAATTAGTTTTTTTAGCTGGGAATCAGGAAAATAAAACACTAATCAGAAAATATGAAGATATTACTAGACCATCTTCAGAAGAAGGTAGGGAAAAACAATGGGAAAATAGAATTGGGGGGGAAAATACTCCACTCTTGCCGATCTTCTGCAAAGTTAGTGTTCAATGAGTATCATGTTAAAGACAAAACACAAGAAGGGTTGTAAGTAGTGGCAATGAGATATTTACATTGTATGAATACAAGTAAAGCTTGAAAAAATATCAAATGAAAAAGGACATAACTTCCCATTTCAGTTCAATGACAAGTACAAGAATAAAGAAAGTAGAACTAGTGTGCTTCCTAAGATGAAGAGAAATAGGAAAATTGAAAAGGATTGCATGGTCCTAATACGTGATGGAAGAAATCAGAAGATTAGAATTATGATACCAGCAGTAGCCACCGAAGGAGAAAATATGGGTTGGAGGCAAGCTTCTTCAATGAATTTAAGTGTTCCTTCTTTGAAGATCCTGGTGATGAAAGGGGAAGGTCAATTACTATGTTCCACTATGTTCTGGAGAGTCATGCAATGAACATCCAGAATATATATTAAGAAGACACAAACAATTATGGGAGAATTTTTGGGTCTCCTGTGCTCCCTCTTTTAACAGTAGGATAATTTTCTCTGCATAATTGGGAATGCTTTTGCAGTGAGAAGAAAAATGAGCCCCCAAATCATGACTTTTGTTTTTGCTTTTAAATCCTAAATGCATAGATGTTCATCCATTTAAAATGTTGCTGTAGCAGGAAAAATAGGGTAATTTCCATCTCCCTTTTGATAGTATGTAGACTGATAATGCCAAATTTATATTCACTCATGTAAAAGCTGCCAGCCCTAAATATTAAACTATTCTGTTGACTGCTACCAGACTGATTACTGTACTGTTCAGAAATCTCTTAAATTCTACCACAACATTTCTTCAGTTTCACAGGGAAGAGAAAAATTTAAGAACAAAGCCTCATCTTGGGTATCCGACATTCTGTATTCCCTAGCTATTGTTTTCTTCTTTAAATATATCTTTTAGAGCTGGTTGACTATTTGGCATTGCTTTCAACCAGCCATACAGTGATTGGAATGTTCCTATCAAGACCATGTAAATATCAGACCCTGAATTTCAAAGAGGAATGAAAATCAGCCAAACAATGAAGTCCTTGTGGTACTCTCAAGATGCTTCTAACATCTACAGCATGCTCTAGTATTAACAGGGTGTTCAGATGTGACTTGTACTGTATTCAAAGGTTCATTGATCAGTGACTGTATTGTACTGTGGATAATCATAAATCACCATGTTTTGTTTATAATGACTGTACCACACAGATTTCCATATTTCAGATTGTCAGCAATGTATGTTGCCAGTTAGATCCTGAAAATATATGGTGCTAACTCTTACATATGTAATGGTGCTTTTGCAGAAGCTAACTGTGGACATACTGTGGGTGTGTGGGGAAGTTAAGAAGTGTTTCATCTCATTAGAAGAAAAACAAACAAACTTGAATTGTTTTAAAGTATAATCAAAGATTCAGTGTTTTATGTGTTGTACTATTTATTGAAGTTTTCAGCTGATTTTTTCAAAAAGCAGCTCTCTTTTGCTGTAATAATTTCTTCCTATAAATTTGTTTTTGAATGCTGGACTTGCTTATGTACTTCAAAAATATGTCTCAGAATTTAGGGCTTTGGTTTACATAGTCATAATCTGGAATAGACCTGAAGGCTATAAGAAAAGTATTTATGAAAGCAAGATCTTGCATATTCTAGTATCCATAATTCTGATAAATCTTTTGTATAATTAAATACATTCATAGAATACAGTAAGGTATAACTTTATTACTTAAAAATAAGCCACAGGGACATCCAATCATAGCTTATTGTGTTTTATCTGTTGTATGCTTAACAATCATTTAAAGTACACATCTAAAAAGAACTACGTAAAGAAGCTCATAGAAGAACATGAAAAGCTGATCAAGATAAAATCACTGTTTCATGCAGCCAAAGATGATATTTTAATGAATAGAGAGCTACATGTCTGAGACAAAACAATGTTTAATTCGTTTAAAATAAAAGAGTACTTTAATGCTTGTTTTGTTCTTCATTTGGGAAATGCTACAATCCATAATTGCTTAAGAAAAAAGAATGTTTTTCTCATCTTATTTCAGCAAAGTATCAGAAAAGGAAACACTGTACTGTAATTATTTTCTTTTGATGACGAATAAGAGGAAGGGAATTGTTCACCAGCATATGAAAGAAACTGGAATATTCCTTAGTTGTCAATTCATTATATACCACTATACAGTTGCTTCATGTTATCTCAGTTGTTTGGGTAGATTATAACTTTTTGAAAGATAAATCTCTAAAGACCATATCAACTTTTAAGTATGAATAATTATATCTTCAATATTTATTTCTGAAAATTGAAGAAAATTTAGAAGTTTTTCAGTAGTGAGTTAGGGAGGAGGCAAAGAAATAATTGGTCCATGTTCCAGGAAAGAAAAAGGGTAAGATAGTCTTCAAACAAATTGAATGGTGCCTAGGTACAGAAACCATTTTACTTACGGTAAATCTGAGGTTATTCATTGTATCATTTTGCATGCAGCTGGCATGAATATTTTTGAATGTTACTTCGCATCAAGAAAGCCCTGAGTATACAGCACAGATTAACATTTCAGGAATACACCCCCTTTCTTCTTGATGTACTTGATGAAAGCTTGTTTTTCCTACTTCGTGTGAAACTATTTCAAAACTACATTTTTCCACATGCAGGTATTCTTTTTTTGTGAATGAATATATCTTCATGAACTCCAGAAAATAAACAAACAAATCATAGGAAAGAATGAATAAGTGCAATAGAATAAAATGTGCAAATGTAAATTTGAATAAATCTCAGCACTTTTAAAAAAATAGAATTTTATGTCTCTTCTAGCCCAGTGGGATTTTAAAAAATTCATGTTTACCTTACTATTTTTTTTAAAAATGAGCTGCTTTTTGCAAGAATTCATATAATGCATATTTGGTACTTCAAGAAGCTTATTTTCCCCATTATTGACTGAATTTACTGTTACTTGCAACTCTTTGTTCTGTCTTACAATAAATGGCTTACCTGTGTAGTCTTAAGCTTTTATTTTAGCCTAAGTTTGAACAGAGAATTTTTACTGCTGATTGTAAAAATACATACTTACTTTTCCCAATTGAGACAATTTCAAATTAACTGAGAGTCTTATCTAAGCATTTATTTTTTTGAAAAACAATTATATTGGAATTATCCAATATTCTTTATCATCTTTCTTATTTCCAAGTGATCTCATTATACTGTGAAGCCAGTAGAATAATTGTGTTGTCCTAATAATAAAACAATTGAATCTAAGCTCAGGAATTTTTGATATAAACTGTTACTTGTTGAGTAAAGAATTTCCAAGGACACAATCTTATTATTAGCAAATATTTTAACATTCACAAATTATACACCAACAAATAACTTCTAGATCACAGCATGGCCTTGTGATGTCTAGCTGGCTTACCCAGTCAAAAAGGAAAAAAATAATAATGTGTCTTCAGTTTTTTCATGTAAATTTGAGGCATGCTGATAGATCTGGAAGTATCTACATGGGCTAACAAAGGTAATACTGAATTGTCTGTGTTTTTTATTTTAGTTCCAGAGAATTTTGTGATACCTGCACAGTCATATTCCTGCAGACAAAATATATAAATGTCTTATCTGAACAAGAAGGGGCATTCTCCTTCTAAACCTGAAATGCAAAAGAATGATTGTTTCTCAATTCTTCACTAATACAGAACAAATGAACAATGATACTTCACTTCTGAATGCAATGTTACTATGCTACTACTATAACAACCAATAGTAACAAAGGAAAATGGAAAAAATAGCAGAAGGAAATCTTCAGGATATCATGGCTAGCCACACCACACCACACATAGGCATATGTTACAAGGCAGAAATCTTAATAAAATTATTTGCACCAAAATTACAGTTGAAATGAATCTACTCTGTAGAATTTAGAGAATTTATACAATAGGCATTCCCATTTTTTCCTCCACAGAAAAGACTCAGAACTGTTCAAAGTAAGAGAGATTTGGGAACCAGTGAATCATCAGTGCAAAGTATCTTGAAAGATACGCATTCTATGGGCTGTTGAAGACTAAAAAAAATTCTACATAGAGGCAAGTATGGAAAGTGCATTACAAATAATATGACACAGATGGGTTTTTATGTTGTAGACTTAGCCATTGTGAAATTGTGACTTTGCTAACACTTTTCCCCATTGTACTACATAGAAGGATGTGAACAATACTTTTAAATTTTGTTTAAAGTGAAGAACTCTGGTGAAGCTTAATATTTGCTGTGCAAAACTATCCTGAGTCCATGACAGGAGGGAAACCTCTTGTACTCTGTAAGACAAAGCCTTCCCTCCATTTGCAAATGTCCAGGCCTCAATTTGCAGAGAATAGTAGCCTAAAGTGCGAGATCACACGAGATCAGTAGCACGAGATCTTGTTGTACATTAGCCCTCTGTTTTCTGTGAATGCACCAAAAGCAATGAAGTAGGCAAATAAACTGTGATAGAGATCTTTGCAAGGTAAGTGAGTCTCCACAGGTGAAGTACCTGTGACGACCCAGGTGGGGTGGGGGTAATAGGCGGGGTAAATAGTGCAGAACCTCTGGTTGTTCATAAGAGCGAACAACTACTGTGGTACTGCAATATTCATAATTTTGGGACTTGTTCGTAAATGCCTGAGGGGGGGGGGCTTATCATGTAACTTTGAATGTTCACTAAGGGAATGCTCATAACCCAGAAATTATCTGTAACACTTCCAAACCAGATAGTAATGCAATATGATAGGATACTGTCGACTGTCCCTCTATAGAAAGTGGTAAGGATAGGTGAAGGAAGACGCTATCTCATAGGATAGAACAGAATAGAATTCTTTATTGGCCAAGTGTGATTGGACACACAAGGAATTTGTCTTTGGTGCATATGCTCTCAGTGTACATAAAAGAAAAGACATTAATCACGAATCGTAAGTAAGGTACAACACTTAATGATAGTAATAGAGTACAAATAAGCAATCAAATCATACTAGGAAACAATATAAATCGTAAGGATACAAGCAACAAAGTTACAGTGATACAGTCATAAGTGGGAAGAGATAGATGATAGGAACGATAAGAAGATTAATAGTAATGCTTAGTGACTTAGTAAATAGTTTGACAGTGTTGATGGAATTATTTGTTTAGCAGAGTTGATGGTGTTTGGGAAAAACTGTTCTTGTGTCTAGTTATTCTGATGTGCAATTCTCGTTTTGAGGGTAGGAGTTGAAACAATTTAGGTCCGGGATATGAGGGGTCTGTAAATATTTTCACAGCCCTCTTTTTGATTTGTGCAGTATGCAGGTCCTCAGTGGAAGGCAAGTTAGTAGTAATTGTTTTTTTTCTGCAGTTCTAATTATCCTCTGAAGTCTGTGTCTGTCTTGTTGGGTTGCAGAACCAACCAGACAGTTATAGAGGTGCAGATGACAGATTCAATAATTCCTCTGTAGAACTGTATCAGTAACTCCTTGGGCAGTTTGAGCTTTCTGAGTTGGTGCAGAAAGAATATTATTTCTGGTGCTTTTTTGATGATGTTTTTGATGGTAGGTGTCCATTTTAGGACTTGAGATATGATGGAACCTAGAAATTTGAAGGACTCTACTGTTGGTACTGTGTTGTCTAGTATTGTAAGAGGTGGTAGTATGGGAGGGTTTCTCCTAAAGTCTACCGCCATTTCTACAGTTTTGAATGTGCTCAGTTGCAGATAATTATGGTCGCACCACGAGGCTAGTTGTTCAACCTCGCGATTCATCGTTATCTTGAATCATTGCCTCATTTGTGAGTTGAGGATGAAACAAGGCAATTTCATAGAGGCTAAGAAAGGGCTGCCAGGAGGGTTCATACTGTGATTACTGGGCTCTGAAAAAATATCCTAATCACTGATATACAGCTTCCGGGCTCAGAAAGATACAAAGATTGAAATGGAGTTAGCCATCAATGGTTTTGCTATCCTATGCAATCTCATTTTATCCTAATAAAAGATGAACTATTGGAAGAGAAATGGTAGCAATTGATGCTGGTCACTGATCAGGTGGAAGAGTGTGTCTTGGCAGGTCATCTGATCTTTTAAAAAAGTCTGTCAAGCACTATAGATTGTACATCTTCTTGTTGTGGTAGAACTATAGTCATTTTAATCCAGAAGGTAGAATGGCAGTAGATGATTAATTAAATTCTGTATTGAGAGTTAGTTACAGCCAGCACTATTCAGCAGCAGACATATTAAAGCTACAGGAGGGAGCCCTACAAACTGAATCTTTCAGCTACTTATCAAAACACCAAAAACGATTGTGTATGCAGTCACCTTGAAGAATGCATATGAAGCATCCAGAATATTTGTTATCTGATGATCACCAGTCACTGGCTTAGTATGATGGGAAACTTAGCTACACAATTCATGCCAAGACAACTCCACAATGGAAATTCAGGCAATATCATTGTTAGGAATAGCCAAGTATTATTACAGAAACTTGGGAGTCAGAAGGAAGAGGATGGGCTACAAACCGCACAATCCAGTATTATATATAGTTTGAATGTAAATGTAAACTCTTACTATAGAGTTGCATTTATTAAAGATACTTTTTTCATTTACTTGATTCTACAATTGCAGAATCGGAAAGTAAACCGACATTAAGCTAAACTCTTGTTCGAATTTGGCTTATTAGAGAATTCTTGACAAACTCGACCGCCTTGCGTGACGTGTTTATTTGTTTTGGCCTTTGCGGAGCCGTGGTTGGCGTGGGCTGCGCGTGACGCATCCGGCCCGCGGGCCTCCAGTTCGCCACACCTGGGCTGTCGTAGGGCAAAAAAGAACCTTCGCGTGCTACAAGTGGGAGCTCAGCCCCAGCCCGTCACGCAAACCAGCGGTCCTTTCCCGAAGAGAGGATTAAACAGCTGGGCCGGAAGAGATCCCGCCTCGTCTGAGAACGGTAAGGCGTTTGGCTTGGTCTCCGCCCCGCCCTGATCCTGAGGAGCCTATAGAGGGCTGCGCCCTGGGCTGTCGCTGCAGTTGGCGCGATGGTGGCGGTGGCGCGTCAGCAGCAGGAGCTTAACGTCCGCCCGAGCGGGCAGTGGGCGCCCAAGCGGCTTATTGGATGCGCTGCTCGGACGGCAATGCCGGAGCCCAGCCTGGCGCGGCGGCAAGACGAGTACTGCAGGGAGCGCGATGAAGGCGAATCCGAGGGGAGTCCTGAAGACACTTTATGTAGGCGGGAGGATGCTAGTGGTCACGGATCGATCGTGAGTGACCAGATGATTATTCCTTCGCTTTTACTCGGGGTGGGGGGCGGAGATGGCGAAAGTCCCTCCGTGCTCGGTTCCCAAGATCGTTGGATCCTTGTAGCTTGGAAAAGTTACTCGTTGCTCTCTGTCGGATCCCGGTTGTCTTCGTTCCCAAGTAAAGTTTCAATGCCGGTGCTGTTGTCCCGCTAGAGGCGAGAGGCTCGCCGCTTGTAGCCGAGACGGAGACCGGGGGTTTGGATTCGGGGCCAAAATAAGCGAGTGTTCCTGGACTCAGCTCAGCCAAGTAGCGGTCAAACTCCAGGTGCCTTTAAAGTTAAAGGAGGGCTTGAAAGCAATGACCCCACCCCCACCCCAGCCCCGTTCTCCACAGCGTTGCTCGTTGCTGAGCCGTTGGAAGTGCGCGAGTATAGTTTGAACGTGAATGTTCCATTTCGTTAATGTGGGAAATAGACGTTAACAATTCGTTAACACACACACACTTTTGCCCAGTGTTTCACTACAGAAGGCCACACTACAGAAGAGCACTTGCGCTCTTTTTTGCTATAAATCCAAGTGCCTCTTCTTGTCCCGGTCCCCAGCTGTTTTCACAATGGGTACGTTTAGTATTCGTTGTAACTAGTACTTTAGTACTCCTCCTCTAGTTCCTGGCTTCTTTGATTGGTTTTACCCTTGAGTGCTGTATCTGTTCAATCCTATTTAGAGATACTCTTATTTGTCTGTGTGCATTAAAGAGATTAAAATCTAAATGTCACACATCTATATAAAGATTGAAGTCTCTATTCTTTGCTTTTTATGTTAAACATTTCCAGGAACCCTCTATGTATAAATATGCTGCACTAAATATTTATCAGTCATTATCAGTGGATTGTTGGCAAGTACTTAAAGCTTTAAATTAGGGTTAAATTAATAACTTAAGTATTAAGCCTTTTTTGTTAAAGTATAAAATAGTTTAACTGGAAGGCAATTATCAAATTCATTGATGTTTAGATAATAAAAGTTATTGCTTAAATATTCTTTAAACATTTTTAGCTGGTTATTCCTATGAAAAACACATTAGCTTCTTTTCAAAAGTTATTTTAATGTTTATTATTGAGATTCTTAATATTGAAATCAAGCAAACAAGAACTTGCATCCTCTCCTATCCCTCTTTTTTGAAGATATTGTGAATGCTGATAGTTGTAATAACAAGTGAAACAAATAAGACTGAAAATATTTGAAATTAAATTATTTGAAGTCGGTAATATTTATTCTAAAATGAGCCCTGTAAGCTCTCTTTTAAAGTTTACCATGGTCTAATTTCTACTACAAGTCTACAAACAAGTTAATATAAGCCAAAAGATACCATATTGTATTTCAATATATTTAATATCTTTTAATTCCATGGGACTTATATCAAATCAACTATAAATGAATTATCTGCAATTCTTTGTTGATAAGAAAGAAAAAGGATAAGATTTTAATATTCTTTGTTTGGCTATGACTTTTGCAGCCAGCATTTTTCATTATGCCCCTTCAGAATAGTTTAGTTACTGCTGAAAATTAGTCTGGGGAACACTAAATAAATCTGAACACAATTTTTAGTTTCTTGTGAATGTTATAAAATGCACATTGCACCACTTATAAATAATACATTTTTTACAAAAAATGGATGCTTCATTTTATATCCTACTATTTAATAATACTTGCTCCTAGGAGGAAAGCTATGGCAAATCTAGACACCATACTAAAAAGCAGAGACATTGTCCTGCCAACAAAAGTGCATATAGTCATGGCTATGGATTTCCCAGTTTCAATGTATGACTGTGAAAGTTGGACCATAAGAAAGGCTGAGCCCAAATAATTGAGGCCTTTGAACTATGGTGCTGGAGAAGACTCCTGCTAGTCCCTTGGACTGCAAGGCAATCAAGCCAGTCAGCCCTAGAGAAGATTAACCTTGACTGCTCTTTAGAAGGCCAGATCATGAAGATGAAACTCAAATAGTTTGACCACCTAATAAGAAGGAAGGGCTCACTGGAGAAGAGCCTAATGCTGGGAAAGATTGAGGGCAAAATAAGGGGACAACAGAGAATGAGGTGGCTGGATGGAGTCACCAAAGCAATTGGCATGAGCTTAAATGGACTCCAGGGGATGATAGAGGACAGGAAGGCTTGGACGAACGTTGTCCATGGGGTTGCAATCGATTGGATATGACTTCGCAACTAACAGCATTTAATAAGAGACTCAAATTATCAGATTGCCTTTTAGGACACTCAGAAATAGATGTAGATCATGTAGCCCTTTAATTGTGCAATTTATTAGGAAAATTATCAACACTTCTCAACAAGGACAGATGTGTTTGTATTCATAGTAGATTTCTAATAAAGGAATAAGTGATGTGGTTGAACTTATAGTAGAATTTTAATAAATGAATGTCTGTTTAAACATGCTATGTAGTTTTATGTTATATATTATAAAACTTCTATAATGGCTGGTAAATAATGCTTACATAGTTAATTCCAGCTATAGGTTATTTTATTTAAATTACAATGAGCACTACCAAGTGGTTATTTTACTATTTCAGAGCAGCAAATTCTGTGTTTCTAGCATTTGAGATTCTCAGTTGAGGTTTCATTAATACATAGTTTTATTATTCCCCTTACATTTATTGAATATACTGTAGTTTATGGTAAATAATTGTTTGTTTTCTCAACATTGCTGCTCAGCATCATTCACTATTAGATATTCTGGTTGAGGTTGTTTGAAGATTAAATTTCCTAATGTATGAAAGAATACAGTTTACCCATTCCTGGATAAGGGTTTCCAATTTTGTTTGATGTGTGATGGAATTGAAGAACAGTATTAGGATGGACTAATGCAATGAATTCTTCATCTATGTTAACTAAGTAGAGAAAATCCAGAAGCTTGGTAGGTTTTTCAAATTATGGTTTAATGTACTTTTCAAGGATGTTAGTAGTAGAAAATTCATAATATTCTGTTTACATTAGATATATATTTTATTTGCTCTATTCTAATATTCAGAACAGGAGTGGAAAGCTTAAATTTATTAAATAGCAATTAGTTTATTGACTGCAATGAAGAGTACCCCTTACTCATCTATATGGCACTTTAATAATCAGAGCATACTAGAAGTATTTGACTGTTTAGTAAAAAGTTAGTTACATTCAGGGGTGGGTTCCTCCGGGTTCGCACCGGTTCATGCAAACCGGTTCGTCAGTGAACCCGGAAGTAATTAACTTCCGGGTTCCTAGCTCCTAGCCCCTGTCGCTGGGTGCCTGCAGGGTTTTTCTTTTTAAAAAACGCCTCTCCGGATGATCTTGAAAACCTGCAAGGTTGCTTTGGAAGGGGACATATGGGCAGCATTTCCCCCTGCCCCCCTCCCCGGGAGCCTGCAGTTTTAAAGCAAGCCTTTGCACAGTAAAGAAAATCTCACGAGCGAGAGAAGTTCTTAATTGCTTTTACTGTGAAGTTGCGGAAGCTTCCGAGGCTGCAGGCAACCAGAGATGGGGTGGGGGAATGCTGCCTGTCTTCCCCCTCCCAAAGCAACCTCTTCCAAAACAACCTCTTCCAAAACAACCTCTTCCAAAGCAACCTCTTCCAAAGCAACCTCTTCCAAAGCAACCTTGCAGGTTTTCAAGATCATCCGGAGAGGCGTTTTTTAAAAAGAAAATCCTGAAAAGGATTTGGAGAGATGGGCAGCTGGTCTTTTTGGGGGGGGGAATCCCCAGAACCAGGAGCGCAACCCATTCCCCCTCCCAAGAAGACCGTTTTCTTTTTAAAAACGCCTCTGCAGAAGCTTCTCTGTGAAAGCTTCCAAGGCTACAGGCAACCAGGAATGGGGTGGGGGAATGCCTCGCAGGTTTTCAAGATCGTCTGCAGAGAGGCGTTTTTTAAAAAGAAAATCCTGAAAAGGATTTGGAGAGATGGGCAGCTGGTCTTTTGGGGGGGGGAATCCCCAGAACCAGGAGCGCAGCCCATTCCCCCTCCCAAGAAGACCGTTTTCTTTTTAAAAACGCCTCTGCAGAAGCTTCTCTGTGGAAGCTTCCAAGGCTACAGGCAACCAGGAATGGGGTGGGGGAATGCCTCGCAGGTTTTCAAGATCGTCTGCAGAGGCGTTTTTAAAAAGAAAACGGTCTTCTTGGGAGGGGGAATGGGTTGAGCTCCTGGTTCTGGGGATTCCCCAAAAAAGACCAGCTGCCCATTTCTCCAAATCTTGTGGCTTTTCATGATTTTCTTTTTAAAAAACGCCTCTCCGGATGATCTTGAAAACCTGCAAGGTTGCTTTGGAAGGGGACAGATGGGCAGCATTTCCCCCTGCCCCCCTCCCTGGGTGCCTGCAGCCTTAAAGCAAGCGTTTGCACAGTAAAGAAAATCTCATGAGCGAGAGAAGTTCTTAATTGCTTTTACTGTGAAGTTTCGGAAGCTTCCGAGGCTGCAGGCAACCAGAGATGGGGTGCCTGTCTTCCTCCTCCCAAAGCAACCTTGCAGGTTTTCAAGATCGTCTGCAGAGGC
The DNA here is from genome assembly GCF_051295495.1 of Thamnophis sirtalis. NCBI lineage: Eukaryota > Metazoa > Chordata > Lepidosauria > Squamata > Natricidae > Thamnophis > Thamnophis sirtalis. Next base: position 103,298,573 of record NW_028261385.1, on the reverse strand, counting down.
GTTTTTAAAAAGAAAACGGTCTTGGGAGGGGGAATGGGCTACACACAGAGGAGCCGGCGCTTGGGGCGCCCTGAAACAATGCATCCCCGCCGCCTCGTTCTACTCAGCAAGCGGGGACATCCCATCTGTGCCCACTTCTGCTGCCACCACCTCCGCTCCCAAACGCAACTGTCAGCTGCGAGCAGGTGACTGGAGCTGCTGCTTGCAGTCATTTACGGCTGCAGATAGATTGTGCCTGTAGCGGGAAGCTCTTCGCCCTGTGAGAGCTCCTCTCCAGCACTCCTAGTTTGGTAACATCATCAGTGCTAGAAGGGAGTGGGGTTGGTTGGGGGGGGGGGAGGAGAAAGTTAGGACAAAAAAGAAAAAGATAAGGAGGGAGAGGACTGTGGGGTCCTTTGGTGTTCTCTGAAGGTGGTAGTTTTTAATTAGTTTAGGGAATTTTTATTTATTTATTGTTTATAGAATGTTTATTACAAGAAATGTTATTCCTTTTTGCAAATGTTTTATTTGTGATGCAATATGTTGCTTTTAAGTGTTTAGACCAGGTTTATGTGTCTCAAAGTGGCTGCTTTTCTATGGGCAGGCCAGGTTTGTTGCAAGGCAGTGTGTTTCACTCTCCTTGTTTAGGTAATTCTGAGGTGGTTGATGGTTCTGTGAGTGCCTGTCCTTTATAATTTTCCACATTGCCTTGATGGTTTTTATTCCAGTGACTTTGTCTTTCCTGTTCTTAGGCTTAGGGGGAAAAAAACTGGTTTCATTGGCAGTCTTTTTTTGGGGCGGGAGTTGTGTTTTCCTAGCACTGTCATAGTTTGTGGGTGTGGGTGTGGGTGTGTGTGTAATGTCCCGCAGTTATCTATGCATTAATAATGATCTAGTAATATTAATAATATCTAGTAATTAGTAATATCTAGTAATAACATCGTCTTGGCCACTCCCACCAGGTCACATGGGTGGCAGGCCACTCCCATCCAGTCACATGGGTGGCAAGCCACTCCCATCCGGTCACATGGGCAGCAAGCCACTCCCACAAAGGAGGCCACGCCCACAGAGTAGGTTCAAACAATTTTTGAAACCTACCCCTGGTTACATTGTATGCAGGACCTAAACCATATGTGACAACTTTTAAAAACAGTTTGAGACTTGAAAAGCCTAAGGCAGGGATGCATTGTACTTGTTCCAATGTAGGAGGGAATTATAGGAAAAAAGCTGTATTACTCATCTGTATAGCTGATGCAGTGAACTATAACTCACAACTTAATACTTTAAATAAGATGTTCTCATACTCTTCCTGCTTTGGGAAGAGGGAATGAAAATGTTAATGAATGGGACGATAACACAGAATGGGAAAAGCAAACTGAACGGGGTAGCATCAAAGATAGATTTCTTTCCTGTGATGGGCAAATTTATAAGTTTGATAGTGTGAATTGTAAACATCATTGATGTAGTTGGAGAAAGCTCTTTTAGCAATGAAAAAAGACCATAGGAGCGTAGTTCTGTTAAATATTACCTGTATCTTGATCGTATGAGAATAAATATGGTAGAAAAATTATGGTAGGGGGACCTGCGTGCTCTTAAGTTAAAACAAAAAATCTTGAGTGTATTATAGAGGGATGGATCAATTTCTGAGCTGGCTACTCATTAGCGCTGTAAAGTTATTAAAAATTAAGATTTGCTGCATAGCACATAATGAGGAGGGGGCACGATGGCTCAGTGGTTAAACATGCTGAACTTGTTAGTTGGAAAGCTGACATCCTGGGTGTGATACATGAGCACCATGCAACAGGGTGAGCTCCAATTGCTTGCTCCAGTTTCTGCCCACCTAGCAATTGAAAGCATGCAAATTTGAGTAGATAAATGGGTACCACTTTGGTGAAAAGGAACAGGGTTCCATGCACCTCATTGTATAGTCATGCTGGCCACATAACCATAGAAATGTCTTCAGACAATGCTGGCTCCCTTGTCTAAGAAAGAGATGAGCACAGTTCCCTAGAGTTAAACACAACTGGACAGGAGAAAACTTTTACATTTACCTCTAGGTAAGGGTAAAGGTTCCCCTCGCACATAGGTGCTAGTCGTTCCCAACTCTAGGGGGTGGTACTCATCTCTGTTTCAAAGCGAAGAGCCAGCGCTATCCAAAGACGTCTCCGTGGGCATGTGGCCGGCATGACTAAACGCCAAGGGCCCACGGAACACTTGTTTACCTTCCCAGCAAAGGTGGTTCCTATTTTTCTACTTACATTTTCACATGCTTTCAAACTGCTAGCTTGGCAGAAGCTGGGATAAGTAATGGGAGCTCACTCAGTTATGCGGCACTAGGGATTCAAACTGCCGACCTTTCTGATTGTCAAGCACAGCGTCTTAGCCACCACGTCCCTAATTTACCTATATCTGGGGATATAGGAACTGTTTCATTTGTTCACTTCTGAAACTGCCCCTACTCCCATGCACACTCTTTAGAAGGCGTGCAAGCCTCATATTTGAAACCATTTCTCTCTCTTCTTATTTCTTTTTCTGGTAGTATAATATTTTGGGTACGGAAGAACTGTTGTAGCTTATCTCTGATTTACGGAGAGGAGCAGTTTATACAATGTTAAAACTTTACAGGAATAACTTTGTAGGAACTGATTACATAAGATGCAAATTGTTTTGGCTTAGGGATACAAATGTCATAATTGTTAACACATTGCTAGTTGATTTTCTCATGGAGGCCACCAAGTTCTCTCTTTTATATATCCTGATCTTGTTGATTTCCTTGCCCTTCCATCTTTCAAGTTCTCTGAGGTTTTTTTCACTCTGCATTCCTTACATTTTCAGTCCTGCCATAATGATAAGAAAATGCTCGGTTATTTCTTTACTTCTCTGCTAACATAGCAGTATTCTTTCTTCACGATCTCAAAGAACTAGTATCCTATTTAAGAAGAGTAGCTTTTACCCTCAAGTAATTACCTGAAGGGTGGCGATTCTGTTCACAGACTAGAGGTAGATAGTTTTGAAAGGATGCTGACTATGGGGAAAGGCTATTTTTCTGTTGTTGCAGATAAGGACTCCAGAAACATCATACCATGGATGGAGACCCTGGATTTTTCTGGAGTTCTAATTCATTGAAACAGAAATGATGGCCATAACTTTGTATTAAGATTGTGTTGCCATTTGGATTACAAGCTTCGAAGTAGCTTTCAAGTAGCATGTTAATTCTAGAACAGTGGTCCCCAACCTTTCTGGCACCAGGAGCCTGTTTTGTGGAAGACCCAGGGCGGAGGGGGGGGAAAATATTTTTGCACACAACGTAGATCCCGTGCATAGGTAGATGAAGCTTTGGTCACTTGCCCACTGCTTGCGCGGCTCAGTTCCATGCAGGCCAAGGACCCAGTACCTGTTCATGGCCCAGGGGTTGGGGATCCCTGTTCTAGAATGCTCTGCTGTCACCGTCTTAACTTAAATATATTCCTGGGATTGCATAGCTATTCTGGCAAGCTCAAAGTGCAGCACATCTTTGGTTTGTTCCCTTTCCCATCATATCACAGTTTTCTTCATACATGAAGAGCAAAGATTTTTTTCCCCCTTTCACATTCCGCCCAGTTTTATTTTTTCCCTACTAACAGTATATCTCTTTCAATTTCATTTCAACCATCCATTTCCCTGCCCCAATGCAATAAAAACTATCCATCATAATTTTATTGCATTTATTAATAAAGTTGTACAGTACTTTCATAAAAAAAATAAAGGCTTCAGAACAACTATCTACAACTGGTGTGGTAGCCATGAAAATTCATATTTTCCAAAGATTCTGAAAATAGAAGTGATAGTTTTAAAAGAATTGCAGATGGATGCCACATCACATGGTCCAATCAGTACAGCTGGCAGTCACCTGTTACAATCACCTTGGTTCCCACAGGAAAACTTTTTTATTTTGACTGTAAGTTGGGCTATCTACTCCCCCCCCTTCCTTCTCCGTGACCCGTCAAAACCGCGGTCCACAAAAGCGCGATCGACGAAAGCGCGCATTTGACGTCATCACAGCGCGACGAAAAAAATTAAAAATTGAAATAAAAATAAAATTAAAGCAAGCCGATTCACATAAAGGTAAGGGTTAGGGTTAGGTTAAGGGTTAGGGTTAGGTTTAGAGCGTTAGGGTTATGTTTAGCGTTACGTTAAAGGTTAGCGTTAGGTTTAGCGTTAGGTTTAGGGTTAGATTTAGGCTTAGGTTTAGGGTTAGGTTTAGGGTTAGGTTTGGGGGGGTTAGGGTAAGGTTTTCGCTTTATTTTTACATTTTTCGATCACAGCGCGATGTTTTCGTCGCGCTGTGATGACATCAAATGCGCGCTTTCGTCGACCGCGATTTTGTCATCCGCAGTTTTGTGGTGGAACCTCCTTCTCAGGCTTCATGACAATTTTGAGGCAGCACAAGATGGGTTCAGCCAAGTTCACTTCAGAGTTGACAAATTATTTCTTACACTTCATCCTTAAAGCATCTATAATAAGTTTTTATAGTATGATAGTAACAAATAAGTTTTCTCCATAAATTTATAGCCTATAAAGCTGTGATACTAGAGAAAAAAACAGGATAGAAAGAAAAAGAATGTAAAGTATTATATTCTGATTGATAAGTACGTACTTTATCTCCCTCTAGTGACTGGTTAATACAGGTGCCTTCACAAATAAATCCTTTAGCTCAGTACAGTTATTAAATCAATAAAATGTATTGCTAAAATCTTCTTAACTTAAAGTGCAATTATACTGAAGCATTGTAATTGTAATTTGAATTTGAAAAAGATTTAACTGATGCCCACTGTAATTATAGCTACCTGGTTGTGATTTGTGATATTTCAAAAAAGCAAAATAAAGTGTTTTTGCTGTTTTCTAATTTTTGCTTCTGAAGTTATGGGAAATAGTTTGGATTAAAACTGGAAACAATTGAGAAGGATGGAATCCAATTCAAAAGCAAAGCAATTAAACATAATATTTAAAAAGAAATCAATTAAGCATACAATTTGATAATGTTTCTGCTTTTTGTCCTCAATTTAGGTTGAAAAAAAAATAGAAATGGAACCAAAGATGGAAGTAATAAGGAAAAATATGAAGGGATTATTTTTGGTGGATCAAAAGTGTCTGAAAAAATTTACAATTCCTAAAAAACCTCCTGATAAAGGTACAGTAAACAAAGCAACACACACAGTTCCATTTATAAACTATATTATGGTATGATGTATCATGATCTGAGTTGGCCAATGTTAAGAAAATTAATCTTTATAGCAGAAATTGTGCCATGTTTAGATATACTATACTAATCCTCATTTAGCAACTGCCTCAGACAGTGACCATTTGCAATTATGATGGCCTGTTCATCATGACAATCATTTAGTACGTGTGGTCCTTTTGGACCTGTCCCCCCCCCCCATCCATAGAGTGGAGAAATGGCCTAAAGAAGCACTCTCTTTTTGAGCCGCTTTTTTCTGCAGTACAGGTAGTTCCTTGACTTACAGCCATTAGTTTAGTAACTATTTGAGGTACAGTGGCACTGAAAAAAATGGCATGACCATTTTTCACATGACTGTTGCAACATTCATATGGTCATATGATCAAAATTTGGATGCTTAGCAACTGGTTCGTTTTTATGACAATTCAAGTTTCCCAGACTCATATCCATTTCCGCGACCTTCTGACAAGCTAAATCAATGGGAAGCCAGATTCACTTAGCAACCGTATTACTAACTTAACAACTGCAATGATTCACTTATCAACTGTGGAAAGAAAGGTAATAAAATAGGTGAAAACTCACAACAAATGTCTTCCTTAGCAATAGAAATTTTGAGCTCAATTGTAGTTGTAAATCGGGGATTACCTGTATACCACTGTTTCTCTAAAAATTGCTAACCATAAGTTAACAAGCTCAAATCTGTGATCTTACTTCAGGGGTGTCCAACTCAAGGCCTGCAGTCCGGGTGCAATGTGGTCAGATCCGGCCCACGGGACTGTCCTGGTCTACCCAATGTGAAGAGGAAAGATCAGGCCAGCGTGGCTTCGGCCAGGTCTACCCAGTGCGAAGAGGAAATATGCCAGCAGTTTGGGGAATGGTGTCTAGCTGGCCATGCTCCAAACTGCTGGTCATGCCCACCAGCCCCTCCCCCTCACAGGGGTCAACCCCCTGAAGTCAACCACAGCTCTGATGTGGCTCTCAATGAAATTGAATCTGCCTTACTTAGTCAATTGGCAGTTGCTACCTATAACTGATAAGACTTTAATCACTTTCACAGTAAAGGCTTTTCGTTGCTTCCTAAGTGATTAGTGACTCACAGGCTCGAGCAGGTTAGGCAAGTAAACTGGCCAACTGGTGCCACTGCATTCATTTTGATGTGTATGTCCCCATTGTGTGCCTGATTATTCTTTTATAATCCTTTCCTCTCCAATGAAGGTAAACACAAACATCAATTAAATTCTTACTTATAGAAGTAATCTTGCCTACAAACTGACCCAATCTGGCTCTGTGCCTCATTTATGGGCTGCAGACAAGTTAAAGGAAACATTATGGGGAAGATAGTAAAAAAAAGTTATTGCCAGGGCATGTTTGAATCAAAAAGGAAGATTCTAGACATGTTGTCAGCACCATTGGATAGGGCAGACCAAGAAATCTCCACAAGAAAGTTAAATTGACATTATTTATTAGCTGTAATAATAGTATCTTACTAGTCTGATGCGCTCTACCTCCTTCCCTTAAACATTGGTGAATCAGGGAAGCATTCTGAATGTTATTTCCTTGCTCTGAACTTAAAAAAAATTCTACATTTTCCTTTTGTCTAGGTAACAGTTCCTGTAAATTTCCATCAAAATTATTTTCCTTACTCTCTACATAGACCTATCCAGAAGTATTTATACTACAGTACTTCTACTGCAGCTGCTGTTTCAGTTGTTTTCTTTGGTCTGATTTTGGACTCAGACTATGAGGTTCCTCAGGGGTGGGTTTCAGCAGGCACTACTGTTGGTTCGCTCATGGATATGCTTCATGTGTGCATGCGCTTGATGTGCATGTGCAGTTCAATTAAAAATGTTCTGCACATGCACAAAACTCAAAAAGAAGATGACAGTGCCATCCGGAGAACCCGTTTGGAGGCATGGCAGGCCTGGGTCACTGCCGGTTCCAGTGACCCAGGCAGCCAAACTACTACCGGTTCATCCGAATCGGTAGGAATTCACCACTGAAGTTCCTCTTTCAAATACTGGAGTATGTACTAATGGTCTTGCCCTTGATCATGGCCTTGATTGGACTGTATATGTTTTTTTAATTGCAAAGAAGCTTATTCAAAGAACAAGGTAAAACATAATTAAAGAATAAAACAGAAGGAACATTCTGTGCACAGAAAAAATAGGAACAGCTAGAATTTTAAAATATTCCCATCAAAGAAGGAACAATATGAAGCAGAAAAGGTAAACATTTATATTTGGAGACTGTGTGGCCCCATTAAGAACATTAAGTTATTTTCTATGATTGAATTTGGCTAGCTTACCCTGCAAAAAGAATCTGGAGATTTAATTTGAATAAGTGTCCATTCCTGTTGTAGAAAGTGGTAGATTTATTTAATTCTTATATATTATTGTAGAGGCTTCAACTCAGCTGATCAATGTGGAAATAAAACCTGCAGTTATTTTTAATGCAGGGTTTTACCTGAGGAAGAATCAAGTTTCAAACTAGAGACTGAAGGTTCCTTAATTGCAATGCATGTTCTTATAATATAATATAGAAAGTATATGTCATGTTAAAAGCAAAAATATAGACTGATGAAATCATTGCAAATTTCTTTAGTTAAAATAAGATTATGCATTTTAAAGTTCATGATAAAGATATCTCCCCAGTTATTTCTTCTCCTAACATTTATTGCTAGAAAAGTATTTTTTCCCCGAAATTTTCCAAATTAGCAATAACAATAACACTTAGATGTATGGGGCACTTAGATGTATGCCCCATAATGCTTTACAATACTGCCTGGATGGTTTGCAATGACCCAACAATCTGGGTCCTCATTTTATCAACCTTGGAAGGCTGGAAGGTTGAGTTAACCTTGAACCAGTCAGTATCAAACTCCTGGTAGTGGGCAAAGTTAGCCTGCAATACAAACCACTGTGCCACCACAGCTCTTATTAATTTTGAAACATTTAAAATTATCTTTGTAGAATTACAGTATTCTCTACCATGGTGAGAATGCTGATTTTTTAATGTTTTTTGTTTCATTTTCTTTATGTTTAGATTTTTTAACAGAGTGCCTTGCTAATCAGAGGGACTATAATGAGATTAAACAACGTTTGAATGAAAATTGCCTTGATATACAGTGCCATTTGGAATCTTTATGGCAGTTTCATAAAATAGAGATGGTTCATAATAAAGATTTGGAAGAAGAATTCATTGCAAAAAGGTGAATTGTTTTAACATAAAAATACAGGTTATTAATGATTTTACTAAATGGACTTTTTGCCCATGATTGAGCTTTTCCTCAGGCATCTTCACAACAAATTGAGATAGTAATCAGTCTAAAGTGATCAGCCTGCTTGAATGAAGATTTGAACTGGTGTCTTCTCTGGTCTGAATCTGGTGTATTTGTCAGTGTTACATGTTTCTGTGAGGAAAAATGCACATATAACATGTAATCAAGTTCAGAGATCCCAATTAACTAATCCTTCTTCCAGTCATAAACCATACAGCAGGCTTCAATCAGTTGCTATTCATCAAGACTCTAATTGCTTCAGATAATTTCTCTACTATTTTGGACACATCCTTTAGAGTGTGTGTGTGTGTGTGTGTATGTGTGTTGTGTATTTCCACTGTTATAAAAGCTGTATATTCACTACTTTACAAGTATCATTTCTTCAGTTTTGTCATATGAAAAGATATACTTAAATAATTACAAAATGTGAGGGGGGTGTACTCCTGTGATATTGTGTGTATGTGATCCTATTGGAGTTATGTAGTTATCATGGGGTAAATATTCTGGATTTTTGCTTGAGTTTGGCCAGTTTCAGAGTAAAATCAGACATTAAATTCTCTATGCTTGGTAGGCAGTCTTATTTCTACTTGGGTCTCTAACCTAGTGTTAAAATCAGTCCTAATCTTTAAACTGTTTGTGCAAATTTATGGCTTTCTATATTTATAATACAGATAAATATAATAATAAAATCACCTTTTTCTGTTTGTTTATTTATTGCATTTTATTTCTAATCACTTCCATTATCTGGGTGTGTATATGTGTGAGAGAAGGAGGTATGAAGTTTCCTGCACTAAAAGCACAGAAATGTATTATACATTATAATAACAAACTCTAAACTCTAATTTGCTTTGGAAATTTATCTTTACATATTGCGTAAGTAAATACTGCATTATATAAGCAATCTGTGGGCTTGAATGTACTCCATATTTTTGCACAAGCTATAATTTGAAAATTGGAATATTTTTATTACATGTTTTATGCCAATGTAGGTAGTGCTGGGGCAAGCAGGAGGCAAAGCAACAAGTAAAATGGAGCCATCTATTCTATTTTCCACCTTACATAGCCATTTAAAGACCATTTGAAGTTACGATGGACTTGGAAAGGGTGCTTTCTGACTTGTAAAACACTTCTGGTCATTATAAAATGTTTCCTTCTCCTCCCCCCCCCCCCCAACAGTATGTGATGTAATCTTCCCTGCCATCTTCCCCAGAAAGTCAGTTGGGAAGCCAGCAAAGAAGCAGTAAGGATGGAGAGGAGCAGAAAACCTTCAGCAAGCAGCTCTTTCACTCCATCTGCTTACAGACCTAGGAAACTTAACTACTGCAATCAGGAGTGCTGGGACTGCAGTTGTTAAGTGAAGTAGTCACATCAGTGTCTCACTTAATGATGCTTCATTCAAACAACCAAAATTCTGGTCCCAATTGTGGTCATAGGTCTACCTACTAACTGTAGGTTGCTGGAGAAGGTGTAGATTATTATTGCTGAAGATCATTTGCTTTGAAATTGAGATGAAAGAAATGGAAAATTAAGTTGTACGGTAATTAAGTTGTCTGGGTGATACATGTCTTTGGCAATGCATCATCTCTCCTAATAGTGAACTAAACACTCACAAATACCACATCTGGTATCTATTTCTATTCTAACTATCCTGTCCCTACTCTCTGGGACATCAAGCTTCATGAAGAGAAGGATTCCTGTTAATTATAGTGTTTAAGAAATGCACAGTATTGTAACATGCAAGACATTTTATCTTGAAATTCAGAATGTAATAGTAATATTAATAGTGGTATTCATTTGTTTTCTATATAGAGAACAAAAAAGCATTGTTTAAGTTAACCAAACAATATGCTCCAAAGAATACTTTAAAAAATATAATCAAAAGATACATTAACGGAACCTCTGGAAAAGTTTAAAGATTTATTTAAAAGTTTATTGTACTATTAAATGTCAAAAAGCAATGGAGTAAAATCCTTGATATTTGTGGAAATCTCAGGTAATCTGTTGGCTAGAGAATATTCTACTTAGAGCTATTAATGGCTATAAATCCATAGGGCCATAACTATGAAAGCCTGCCAAGCCTTATAAAAAGAACAATATAATAGTACATAGAAGATTGATTCTTTTTCCCCCAATTGATAGGGATAGAGAGAGATGCTTTTGCATTGGGATATTATTAAACTTTCCAGCTATGAAGGGGTAAAAGAATGAATATAGCATGTGTGAGAGCGATCCTATAAACTGAGCATAGGATATTGGCTAAATAATTAAAATTGGGGAAAGTTCTTCCAAGCAGAACAATCTCATACAGTGTGGATACAGTAAATTATATTTTTCCAGGTGCCAACTTAATTAAGGATTCATTCATTAAGGCCCATTGAGACTAAATTTTGAACTAATAAGTTATAATACAAATCCACAATCCTGCCTCCCTCCAACTGTGGACAAAAATATTATATTGTAAGGTCAACTAGGGAACTGCCTGAAAAAACAACATATCAAATGAACATTTCTGATGGCAAAGTTGAATTCAGATTCCTATCCCTAGAATCCACAAAAATTACACAATAGGGAATTCTTAATAATGTCCCTAGAAAATTGTACTGGACAGATTCAAGAGATCCTAGTTAATTATAAATTACCTCAGCATATACCATAACCTTTGCTCTAAAACTTCTTGGCTCCCCCCCCCCCCCCCGCCAAAGTTCAATTACAGCATCCATTCCAGTGGATTTAGTTGAACATATAAATAATTGTAATAAATAAAAACATGATTTGTATCATGTTAAGACCATGAACACAGAAGAAATGAAGTGTATCAGGCTAATACTTCAGTTATGGAGTGACCTGGCATTCAGTAGGAAGTCCATAATTTGATAGCAGCAAGAATATAATGAAAGTAAATATGAAAATTGTTATTATTTCAGCTACTGCAATAATTGATGCATACTAAGATGCTTTATATGGACAGGGCCAGACACATTTCTCTTAAAAGGGGGAATCTAGAGTATATTACTAGGAAACAACGAAATTGGCTACTACCTTTTTTAATTAATTTGCATAAAGAGTGGAACCTGCCTTGAAAACATCTTTTTCATTGTTAGGACTGAGTTGCGTGAAGAAGGAAAGCAAGATAAAGAGCTCTGTAGCTTTTTAGTTGTCTCTAGAGATGAAGTGTCACAAATTTGTCAGAATGGCCTATGTACCGGTGATTCCAAAAGAGAAATAAACATTATGAAAGAACTAGGAAATCCTCAACTTGGAGTTTATTTGTTCCGATATATTGATATTGCTTTGAATTATGCATCCAAACATTCATTTCCAGTAGAAAATATCATTATATTCAGGGTAAGTCTTTATATATCTATATATTTTAAAAATGTAAAGCAATTACTCTGTAATGTGGGGAATCATTGGTTTGGATCCTGAAATAGCCTTTATTCTGTGGAAGGAATTTGTTCCAAACAGATTTGAATATAAATTTAAAATGAGCAATTATAAGGATATGGGAAAACTGAAAAAGTATAATTACACATTTTTTAAAAAACATAAGTAAATCGGGAAAGCAAAAGAAGACAAATGATGAAGTGTTCACAATGTCCTCGTGCAAACAATTTTATTTACATCTATTTGAATTTGATATTACATATTGATGACATCAATTTGTGTCTGTATGTGAGAGAGTGTTATTTTAATGCCTCTGTAGCTTAGTGCAGACACCGCTGATTGAAACAAAGTCCATGATTGTTCCAAGGATTATTTCTAAAACTGCTTACCAGAATCTGTAATTATTGTTCAGCCAACTATGTGGTGAGAAGAGTTCAATTAAAAAACAACTCATTAGGCAAAGAATCCAAGGAAAAAAGGAAGACTGTGTCTGAAATTCAGACTTTATTGAGGGCAGCCATCGGTGCAAGCCAGCAGCTTCCTCTACACCTGTTAATTTATAAGATTCTGTCCAGCAATCTAAGAATTTCATCTGTTATAAAAATTACTTCAACATCTTTTTCCCCTTCCTATCCCTTTCCCCAGAAAGCCATTCTGTAGCTTATTTGCAATACTGATAATGGTGGTAAACCTATTATAGTATTTTGCTGAAACTCAGACTTAGCCTTTGCATGATATTTGCCATCATAATGCCCCTTGTTTTACTTGGTGTTTTACTTATTCCTTTCTTGGCCCCAAGGACAGGACAGTCCTTGGCATTTTTGGACATTTTTGGATTTTTGGCAGAATATGGGAAAGAAGCAAAATGGGAAGGATAGGTGGGAAAACACAAGCAGAATTAAAAAAAAGTCAGTATAATTAAGGAGATCTACATATTTTTCTACCTAAAGTACCCAAAGAGTCTTCCTAATAATGAGCTCAGTACACCGTGTTTCCCTGAAAATAAGACAGGGTCTTATTTTCTTTCGATCCCCCCAAAAAGTGTTTGGCCTTATTTTGGGGGAGATCTTATTATTTTTGAGGTGCAGGAGGCAGCATGCATGGTCACCTAATAGCTGCTGCTGAGTTGCAATATTTTTGGAGAGGGCTTATTTTTTTGGGAGGGCTTATTTTAGCACATGTGCTCAAAAGCCCAATTGGGCTTATTATCCAGAGAGATCTTACAAGGTAAGTCATAATATTTTGAGCCCAAAAATCACCATCTTCATATGTGCTACTGTTTTTAATAGTGCAATGGAAAGATCTTATAAATGGAAGATAGTATGTAGTCTACAGAATGCCAATATTAATTCTAAATGTCATTACTGGGAATAATTTAAAACTATAACATTCTGGTATACAATAAAGCACTTTATTTTTCAAGTTTCATATCACCCAAAAAACTCAGTTGAACTGCGTTGCTATTTAACTAGTGTAAATATATATATGAAAAGGTTTTGTTTGCTTTGTATTTCTAGGTTCTTTTAGGAAAAGTTAAAAAAGTTCAACCACCTAAAGGCCAAAAGAAAATTGTACTGGATCCAACTCCAAACTCTGATTGCCATATGTCTAGAATTCATCCTTCACTTAAGGATTCTTTGGAGGATCAGGCTACTGGGTCTTTGGTAAGTAATACTTTAGTGATTTTATTTTGACAAGATACAGCATGATATCCTACATTTCTATTTTTTTGAAGTTATTTCATTTTTTAAAGTTTAGAATAATTGGATTTTAAGGAGGGGGCTACAATTTAGAAACTATATATTCAGAAAATATAGCAAAGCTTAAATAAAGTCTTATATAACATTTAGTCAAACAAAAAAGTATTTGGTGAGAAAGAAGTTATTTCTGACTTCATTATAAAGAAGACCCTCTTTCTGGGCTCTTCAACGGGGATAAAATCTAGCATTTCACTTGAAGAATCAAGGGCTGGTATTTTCAGTAACTGTGCTAGAGATTAGCATCAGGAAAACTGGAAATCTTATCCTGGCCAATGGAGTGATTCAGTGCAGGAGAAATTTATCATAAAGTACCTAGAATTATTTCTGTGGTTGGATTTTTTCTGTTCAGCCATTGTTGGTTTGAAAATGTCCCAGTTTTCTCCAAGCTTAAGAGCCACAATATATATTTTATAATAAAAATTGTCTCTTTACAAGTAGTCCATGACTTTACAAACACAATTGACCCTGGAATTTTGGTCCTAAATCATTGTACTCACACATTGAGTCACCACATGGCCAGACTCGATTTTATGACCATTTATAGACTGTCATGAAGTATGTTACGGTGTGGCCATAAGTCTGAATCCAACTTATCCAACATGCATTTTTTGCCAGAAAACAACAAAAAATGTCACAAATTGAAATCATATGATCATGGGATACTGCAACCAGTCATAAATGCAAGCCAGTTTCCAAGCACCTGAAATGTGATCATGTAACCACAGGGATGGTAGGGCAGTCATAATTATTTGAGGAAGGGCCATAAGTAAATCAAGAAGCAGGATCCTAACACATTCCAAACCACAGACATAGCCAAATTTTTAAAGCCTTACAAAAGGTCAAAAAGATTGGACCATTTTAATTTCCAAAGGGAATATATTCCACAAAGCAGGGACTACAGCAGAGAAGGCCCCAAATCCTGCTAGTCAACACGTTTTGGCTGACAGGATCTACAGCATACCCATATTGAGCTGGTGGATCAAATTGGACAGGTAGAGATTCTTGGAAAAAGACATTATTTCAGGTAACCTGATCCCCAGCCATATAGAAATTAATTGGATGTTGATGTGCTGTATAAAGTAGATACAGTCTTTCTTTGAATTCAGTTGTCTGCTTCTGCAAAAAAAACCAAAACTATATATACTGTAAGGAGCAGCACGTGTAAGAGAATATGAATGTTGTCAAAGATTTGATAGATGAAGGGGGATTTTTAATTCTGCTTCACTTTTGAGATGTTATTAAATATTTTTCCACAGACATTTTATCCTGAATTTCCTAAATCTTCAGCAAATAATTTTATATTAAAATTAGAAAGCATGTGATACAAATTGTCATATTAGATCAGGACTGGCAGCCCATATTCGATCAAACTGGTGGCCCACAGGCCAGATACAGCCCATGCAGGCCATTCCTACCCCAGCTCTGCAAAGATAAAAAACATCACGATCCGGCTCGTGGCCTGATCAAGATTGACACCCCTATATTAGATACTTTAATCTCTTCACAAAACAGTACATTTTGCACCTAGTTTGTATAATACTTTTATAAAAGAGAGGTGCTGCAACAGATTAAAAGTTTTACCACTCATTTTGTTGATATTTGATCACAGTGTGGTCACTATTTTTGGTCTTTGTCTAAGTTTAAAGTTAATTATCCAGGTATATTTTTATTTTCTTACAATACTTCCATTTACAGGTATATTTTTATGAATATAATGAACATTCAAAACCTGTGGATAAGCCTAGGCAATGTCTTCCATATGCTGTAATACATGTAAAATCTGTTAATCAGAAAGGAGGGACTGATTCCTTCCTAACATCTTTGAAGTGTAAACTTAAAAGATTACCCAAACACACTGGTAAGTTTTCTTGAGCTTTTATGTTAATTTTATTGTATTCTACCTTGATTCTGCTCAGTTTTTCATGTTTAGACATTGTTTCATGTCATCTTCTTAGCTTCTGCATTTAACTTCATAGCTAGGATGCAGAGATCTGGAATGGAAAAGCATTAGATCAGTATTTTTTTAAACTTGGCAACGTTGTGTACACTTCATGCTAGCTGGGGAATTATGGAAATTGAAGTCCACACATCTTAAAGTTGCCAAGTTTGATAAAACACTACAGCAGATTTAAAGCAGAGACATATATTTGGAACACTTTGTTGCCATCTACTGGTCATGTAGATTTTTACAGCACATTTCTGATTGTCATTTGATGCGTGCCTGCATTACTTAAAGGTTGGATATCCAGCTCAGCTGTGGTTTCTTTAGTCATGTTGTCATGTTACAGTATTACATTGAGATCTCAAACACCCACTGCTGCCTTCAGAACTACTCTTCCTCTTTTTCTTAATCCTTAATCAGACTATTCTGAGCCCTCAGCACAGGATCAGGCTTTTTAAAAAGAGTTTCTAAAATAAATTTTCAATGGTCTGTTCCATTTGCTACCATTGAAAAGGTATTGTGCTGCTATGTTTCCTCCAACCTGATAGATTTTTGACCGAAGGAAAAAGATATGAGAAATGTTGAGAAAGCACAAAAAGGCTACAAATACAAGCTTCCACTCCAATAAGATTCTGAGGGTCATTCTGTAATAAAACTCTTGGCTGGAAGTGGCCAGAGTTTTTAATGTTATGTTCAGAAAGTATTGATAGTTTGCCTCTTTATGTCACTGCTCTTTGGAAAAAACAGAAAAATAGCAAGAAATCATTCATAGGCAAATACAAAATTATTACTTCTCAAGTATGTGAACATAGCAATTCTGCTGTAAATGCTGCTACAGAAATTTGCTATGCCTCTTAGTTTTTTTTAATCCTACTGGTCAGTCTTCACTTTTTGATAGTACAACTTGTTTTATCTTTGGATTTGTATAAAATTGTTTATAAGCCAAATTGAGTTTGTGGAAAATTTCCCCCTTAGAATAACTGTTTACTGAAACTTAATAAAGATAAATATAAGTTTGCTTCCTAAAGTTACAGCTGTGTGAAAAGGTTCTGCACGTTTTCAGTTTTAAGCTTATTTACATGTTTAATCAACTTTTCACTCATAGAAACCACGCAAAATTAGTACTTTGATGAAAATTTCTATAGTCGGATTGAGATGCATAATTTTTATTAATATAACCAAAGTCTTTTTAAGGTTTTGAGTGTGTTTATGTGCTAAAACAAACACAACTTGAATTTTTGAGTATGTTAGGATCAAAAGTAGCCAATCAGCAGTGAGCTTTGGCTGACCAATCAAAATGCACAGAGGCTAAAACTAAGAGCCAATCCATGTTCTCATATTCTCTGACTGTAAATCGGCATGCAAAGCATTGAGAAATTTAATTTAGCTCTGGCTGCGGGCAAGGATGAAGGCCTTTGCTTTCACCAGTACTGAGCAGCGGCATCGCATCATTGTGCTTCATGAAGAGGGTTACTCCTGTACAGAAATAGCCAAGAAAGTGAAATGCCATCACACCACAGTGAGCAGAGCGGTTGAAAAATACCAAATAACTGGTTCAGTTGATGACAGGCTCCTCTCTGGAAGACCAAGAAAGTCGACAAAACAGCAAGATTGGGCTCTGCAACACATTTTGATGGCTGACAGGAAGCTCACCTCATCTCAGATTACAAGAATTTGGGGTGAAACGTGATGTAAAAGTGTGCACAAGCACAGTGCGTCACAGACTGCTTGCCAGAGGGCTCAAAGGCTGCAGGGCTCGAAGTAAACCTTTGCTCACAGACGCTCACCGCTCTCATCGATGTGTGTGGGCCAAGAAGTATGCCAAGTGGACCAATGAACAGTGGGCCAAGGGCATCTTCAGTGACGAGAGCAATTACTACTTAACTGGGAATCAGTGCAATAAGTATGTGAGAAGATTTCCAGCTGAAGAATTTAGGCCGTACTGCCTGAATCTATCTGTGAAGCATCCCTTGCACGTGATGATCTGGAGCTATATCACTGCTTCTGGTATCGGTCGGATACAAATCGTGCAGGGAATCATGAATTCCAAGCAGTATGTTGAAGTCCTGGAAAAGACCAAGCTTCCTTCAGCTCAGCAACTTGTAGGGAAGGACTGTTACTTCCAGGATGACAACGCTTCTTGTCATCAAGCCAAGTCGGTACAGCAGTGGATGAAGAAGCATGGCGTTCGACTCCTGGATTGGCCAGCTCAGAGCCCAGATTTGAATCCAATTGAGAACTTGTGGGCCAAGATTGGTTACGAAATAAGCAAGAAGCATCCGAAGACCAAGCAGGAATTGATTGAATCCATTATTGCAGCCTGGCACCACATTGTCACCAAAGATCACATGCAAAGGCTTATACAGTCTATGCCGAAGCGATGCCGCCTGGTGATAAGCAATAAAGGGCTAGCTAATTTCATATTAGTAACCATGTTTGGTTACCTAAATGGTCCTTTTCAGGGCCACAAACAATAAAAATGTTAACAAAACACTAGCATCGGCCTTATTAATTGCAACACGTATGCCACTGGGTATGCATCAGTTAATCTGTTTTCATAGTCATTGGAAGCATGCATTGGAAGCATGCAAGAAAATTCACAATCCCTATCCAAACAGCACCAAATTGCAAAAATCTTATGCTTTTCAAAACCACCAGTATTTATTTAAATATAACAATATTTGCATAGTAGTTAGCATAAAATATCATAAAATCAATGGCCTATCCAAAAATGTTGTGAACCGTAAAGCGTGCAGAACTTTTTCACACAGCTGTACAGATAATACAGTTAGAATATTCCTGGGCATTTTAGCTATTGTAAAAACTTGGTGAATGATTAGAAAGCCCGCATTAGTGCATCACCTATCAAGGAGTCAGAGATAACTATCTGTTAAAATATGTTTTTCCTCCCTTATATAAAATATTATGACTCTCAAAAATCATATTTCTCTTTAACAGGAGGAGTTATTCCTTTGGAAAACTGTACACGGGTGACAAGGATAGGTAAAAGCCAACTCATCTATGAACATTTCAGAAAACCATTAGAAATGTATGTATCTGGAGAAGCTTCTTCCGTTTCTAAAGGCATACAGAACTGGAATGATTCTGAAAACAAAATTCACTGTGAAAAAAAGAAACACAAGCCAGCTACAAGATGGGATTTAACACAAATGAAAGCCAATATTCCATGTAAATCTGGTACAGAAACAATCAGAGGTGAACATATGGGGGATGATAAGAAGACTAGTTTAAATATAAATCTGGAAGATTTTTCTGACTGGGAAATTGGTTCAAGTACTGTAACTACTTCAAGATTAATTAAAGATCCAAGATTAACAAGAAGAGAAAAGAATGTGGTAAAGCAAAATGAAGAACTTATTATGAAACCACCTTTTTGTAATGACACCAGTATAACCACAGGCAAACTAAGTCCTGACAATATAACTAGCAAAGACAGTCGAGGAGAAATGGAAAGCCAGTTTCAAGGGGATGATATTTTTCCTTCTGAAATAGAGCATTCTATTCAACTTGACACCAAATGTGCAACAAATAATTGTACTTCATCAAAAGGGGAGCATTGTGGTAATACTTTTCAGTCTGCCTGCTGTAAAAAAAGGTATGCTTATGAATGGCCTTCAAATGAAATCACATCTGAGAATTTTGAACAAAATAAGCATCAAGCTCTGAAAATTTTAAATCTAAAATCTAAAAAAACTAACTTGGCTGAAAGCAATCAAAAAGATAAGCAAATATATTCAGCATCTGAAAAAGCAAATAACTCCCTAAATAATGATTATACAATAAACAGTATCAAAGAAAAATCTGCCAAAAGAATTAGCAATATAGAGAGCCTCGGGTATCACCCTTCTGATACCTGTATAACTGATGCTGTTAGAAGAGGCCTTAGTGTAAAAAATATGTGTCTTTCCAAGCCAGCATTGTTAGACAAAAATAATTTTGAGGATAGGATATGTAATTCCTTATTTACTGAAGAACAAAAAAACTGTGAAACAAATAACACAGGGGAAAAATGCTTTAATGAAATACATGTAAACCAATTAAAAGAGGAGGTTCCATGTGGACAAGAAGGCAAAAACTATCAATCTACAACAGAAGCTGCATTTAAAAATGCAACAGAAAGCTCATCAAGAAAAAAGCAAGAACCTGATACGGTTTTGAAGAAACCCGCAGATAATATGAACAATTATACAGAAACATCAAAAAAATCAGATACTTTAGATTTAGAAAGCACAGGTTTTTTTTTTAACTTGAATCTTCAAAGAAGCTCGTTAATAGAAACAGAGCTAACTAACAGAGAACATTGCAAAGAGAAGTTTGAAGAATTGCAAACATTGCCTACTAAAAATAATGACTTGACAGATCACAAGAAAGTAAATCACACAGTGTTACTCACATCAGTTCCTATATCTTTGGGGAGTATGGGAAATACGGAAATCAACAAACAATCTGAAAATACATCTTCAAATGCCAGTTCTGATAGCTTTTGTAGTCAAGTTCCTGAAATATCTGGGCAAGATTTAGAAAGGAAAAGTGATAACGTCCACAGCTTAGACATTTGTGGCGAGATTGAAAATGTACTAGAAGAGTGTAAGAAAGGCGTCTCAGTGTGGCACAAGCCACATAATCATGGAAATATTAGTGAAGAGAATGTCTATTATTATTTACAAGCACGTTTAGATTGGGAGAATCTGTTTGGAAAACCTGGCTCGAACGAAAATCTTTCAAAAAATCCAACTTTGAAGACGAATAAAGATAATTCCTTATATAGGGAGAAATCTGGGGAGGAAAAAGGAACTGAGTTATTGAATACATTTTCATGCCCTGATTTACAAATTACAATAACCAATATAGTTCAGTCAAAATTAGAAACTAAAATGGAAAAATGTACAACTAAATCTTCAGCATCCAAAAAATGTGTTAAGTGGTCAAGACGGGGGGAAAAGGAAAAATACACAAAGGGACAGCAAAATTCAAAACATCATCGCAAAAAGAAAGAACTCAACATACAGTCTTCATCCCAGATTTCTTCACTATCCAAGGGACAATTTAAAAAAAACAAGCAGCCTGAAAAACATATTAAGAATATTTTAAGTGCCCTTGACAACACTAAAGCATTGCTATGCAAAACCAAATGGTCATCTCAAAAAATAATGGGTGCAATGTTTCACCTAAGAAAAGCTCGGAAGAATGTTCAGAGTTTAAAAACAATAACAAAAGCTGGAAGAAAAACTCCAGATAGTGTATTCTCCAAAGCAAAAAACATCTTACCGAACGGTATCTTAGATTCTTTTGAAACATTCGATTGCAGCACAGATGTATCTTTTAGCAGCGATTGTGCGAACAATAAAGCAATAAAAACAGTCTCTGAAAAACATGCTATCTTAGATACTACAGAAATTAGAAGTATAGAGCCACTTAGCGCTGAGCCTATCATATGCAACAAGAGATTTGCTGAGGAAGGCCTTTTTGGAAATACACAAGAAAAGAATCAAGAGAATGTAATTACAGCCATGGAAAACAAGCGCACTTTGAGTTCTGACACGAATGCCTGTAGAAGCAAAACAGATGGAAAACAATTTAACTCTTCTATGACAAGAAAGGAATTAACTGCCTGTCAAAGAAGGCAAACAAATGGTGAGGAAATGTTCAAATCTCATGTAAAGATGAGTACTGTTAAAATTGCTCCATCAATTCAACCAATTTTTGAATCTGCTGCAAAAATAAATGTGTTCGGGTCAGATGTTATTTCTGCACCTTGTCCCAATTTGAAAAAAATGAACAATGACAAAGAAACTCTGGAAATATCTGCATTACAGCAAGAAAACATCAATTTGAGTGCTGGAAAGTGTCATGCTTCATTGGCAACTTGGCCCTTAACAGAAGAGAACGTTAATGCTAAAACCTCTGTGGTTCAGTTAACTTCAGAAATCCATAGCAACAGGTCATTGTCATTAAAAACAAACAATTCATCAAACAAAAATATAGGTATTAATTGCTCTGAAATCCCAACAGGATCTTCCAGTAGACAGAAGCAAAAACTAGATTCTCATTGTAAACAGGTTTTTTCAAAATCAGAACATTCCTGCCTTAATTCATTTAGTCAATCAACTGAACAGGAAATATATAATGCCGAGAATAGGCATTGTAACTCATTGAACAAGTCAGTTGAACCCCAAAGAAATACTAACAAAATACCATCTAGTGATGATCTGCTATCTCAATCCTTCGAAGATAATAATTTATGCCAATCATCTCATCGTTGTGTTTTACAGAAACTTGTAGAGGAAAATATAAAGGAAAGAGAACTACCAGAAAGCATGAATGACTCTACAATTAAAAGACTAGATATAATCCATGACAGTCCTCTGAAGTCATTAAATAACCTAGATTTAAGGCAGAAAAACTTGAAACAAATAAATCATATCATACTTAGGGAATCTACATGCAAACAGACTTCCTCAGGTAGTGGTTATAACTTTGATCAGTTTCATTTTAATTCTCTACTAACTGCAGTTTATCATGTCCTGCCTGATAAGACAAATAAACCCTTCACTAGCACTGAGGCCAAGCAAAATGAACGCTATTTTTCAAGCACCTCTTCTGATAATTGCAACAATTTCAGCCATCATAGCAAACTTTCCAAAGTAGGAATCAGTCTAAAATCCTGTGACTTCAAGTCTAAAATATCAGAGATCTTACAAAAGGCAGATAAAACTTCATCTCTGATTATACTGCACGAACAGGTGTCATATTGCAAAAGTGCTCTTCCTTTGTTCATTACAGCTTTTGAAAAAAAGCAAGGTTGTTCTTTTGAGCATGCTCTGATTTCTAGGGAAATACTTGGAAGCTCTAATGGAAATATGCAGGCGAGTCAGAAATTAAAACCTTGTGCTATAGAAGCATTAGTTGAGCTGCAAATTATAATGGAAACAATAGATTTTATAGAGAATAAGAAAAGATTTTTAAAAGGTGAGCCAACTTTTCGAAGTTTGCTTTGGTATGATGATTCACTGCATAGTGAACTGTTTGGGGGGCATTCAGGTTATCAACAACAATCAAATTTATATCCTGCTTTTCAGATGAGATTAAAATACAACCCCCTTAATGAATTACAAATCTACCACAAGCAGTTAATGGAAGCTTTTGAAAATACTGTATCTGAGAATAATTCTTATTATTGCTTGTTGAAATTAAGGCGAGAAATAGAGGAATGTGAATCAGTAATGAAACAGGTTTCCAATTTATCTGATTTTTTTTTATCTGTGCCTTTCATTTGTGGCGCTAACTTTGGAGATTTTATAGAAGACCTAGAAGATTCAAGAAAAAATACAATGGATTTAATAAATATATCTAAAAGTCTTCCAGGCATGAATTTGAGTGCTGAAAAAGATAATCATCTCTGGATTATTATTGAGATTATTGGTAAAAAAACTGAATTTGTAAAGACGTGTACCCATGAAGAGTTTAATCTTAAAACTTCATTATTTGGTCTGGAACATATTTTTTTTGATGCTGCTAAACATCTTGTTTGGCAAGAAAGAAATTCATCTTTAAATAACAATTCAAAGGATGGGAAAGAAGTGCTCCAAATATATGAAATGACTGTGGCTAAGCTCTTTGATATTTATGAGCGTATGATGGAAGATTCTAGATGTGGAAATGACGATAATAGAACTTTTGGAGAATATACTGAGAAATGTGCAGAAGACTCTTGTAACTGTAAAGATGTTTGCTCTGAACACGATGCAAATTGCTTCATTGGAAAGTCTCTAACTTTACAAGATAGTTGTAATATGAGTGAAATCTTGGATGAAGCACAGTCTGCCGATATTGGAAGACTGCAACAGCTCATGAGCAAATGTACAGTGCAGATGGAAATGCTGAAAAAGTATTTTCAGATTTTACAAGAGGAGGATGTAACCACACTGATAACCCAAGAAAATATATTGGACTTCATGAAGAATGGAGGATTTAATCCTGTCATTCTGAAGCCGGAAGCTGTTGAAATATATACTGAATTGGCAATGACATATGAAACTATTTTTTTCCTTAAAAACTCAATAGAGAAACAAGGAGATAATCCGCGATTTCGTAGTTTACTATGGTTTGATTTATCACTTCTACCTGAACTTTTCCAGTGCCAAGAAAAAATGGCTTTCCTGTCTTATCGGAAAGATGAGCTTTTAGAAACAGTGGAGGCTTCCATCTTTGAACTTCAGGATGAATTGAACCTTATTTATAACTATACAGAAGCCTTAAATTGCTCATATGCGCTTCATCTTCTCACAAGAGAATTTGTGGAATTTTCAGAAACAAGAAAAATGTTAGGAACATCCAAGTCGCCTGTTTCCATGTGTGTAGATTTGGCACCATATGCTATCGCTTTAAATTATGGAAGTACAGTTTCTGAATTAGACTGTAACTATAGCCAGTTTTCTAAACTTCTTGAGAAATTGATGACATCCAGACAAAAAGATTTAGGAAAAATGGCTCACGTTATGAAGGTGATGAAAACCATTGCACATATGAAGTTTATCTGTTCCGAACAGGGGAAATCACCTCTTCCTGTGGTTATACATCAAATGCTTAAAAACTGGAGAAAAGCTTGTCGGTTGAAACGGCAGCTTGTAAGAACACGGTTAGATCACAGTGAACAAAATCTTCAGGCTTCCCAAATCCTACACAAAAGACCATTTAATGTAACTTTAGAAGACGAGCTCTGCCCATCAGAAGAAAAGACTGATGTCTCACATAACAAAAAGAAAAAGGTAAGGTTATCCAACACCTTCTCTAAATGGTGCTTTGTATATTCACTTATTTATTTATTCAATTTACATGTCACCCATTTCCCCCATAAGACAACTCTGGGTGGCTTGCAGAACATGATACGTGAACTTTTTATTTTCAAGAGCAATAAGATTACTGATAGTGTACTTTCTGGGGTGTATTTTCTATCCTACAAATTATTGTATTTGACAACTTTCAGATATAATTTGGATGTACAGTATTTCCTCTAAGAAACAGTGGTGCAGTGGTTAGAGTACAATACTGCAGGCTACTTCTGCTGCCTGCCGGCTGCCTGCAATTTAACAGTTCAAATCTCACTGGGTTCAAGTTTGACTCAGCTTCCATCTTTCCAAGGTTGGTAAATTGAGGACCCAGATGGTTGGGGGCAATATGCTGACACTCAAACTGCTTAGAGAGAGCTGTAAAGCAGTATATAATCTAAGTGCTATTGCTATTGCTGAAAGAGGTGGATTAAGATCATAATGGGGGTCTCATAGGAAATAATGGAACCTCTGCTTTGTCCTTAATACCATACACCAGTTTCTGTGTATGTGTGAGTGTGTACATATACACACACACATACACATACACTGTCAAAACTATAGCAATAGCAGTTAGACTTATATACCACTTCATAGGGCTTTCAGCCCTCTCTAAGCAGTTTACAGAGTCAGCATATCGCCCCCACAGTCTGGGTCCTCATTTCACCTACCTCGGAAGGATGGAAGGCTGAGTTAACCTTGAGCCGGTGAGATTAGAACCGCTGAACTGCAGATAACAGTCAGCTGTAGTGGCCTTCAGTACTGTACCCAAACCACGGCGCCACCTCGGCGCCATACAAAGTGGGGAAAAAAATTAAAGGAAAAAGAATAAGATTTTTATTGTAACTGTGTACCACTTTTGTTTTTGTCTGATTGTTCTGTTATTTGGGAGTAAGGAGGCCTATAAATTTAATAAATAATAAAAATAACCACATATAAATATTTGGGTGATTCTGATTTACTTTCCTTGACAATTCCTGCTCTGTACATAATTCCATTCTTGAACTTAAAAGTAATGTACCAAGCACAGTACATTATTTGCATTAATATAACAAGACTAAACAAGGAAAACTCTGCTTTACAATTTCAAAGTTTCATAAATGGAATAGTACAGGTAGTCCTCAACTTACAACAGTTATTTAGTGGTTGTTCAAAGTTACAACAGCACTAAAAAAAATGACTTATGGCATTGTAGCATCCCCATGGTCATCATCAGAATTCAGCCCCTTGGCAACTGATTCATATTTATGATGGTTGCAGTGTTCTAGGACCAAGTGATCATCTTGTGCAACCTTCCAACAAGCCATGTCAATGGGAAAGCCAGATTCACTTAACAACTAACTTAACATCTCCTGTGATTCACTTAAAAGCCATGGCAATAAAGGTCGTAAAATGGGGCAAAACTCACTTAACAACTGTCTCCTTAACAACAGAAATTTTGGGCTCAATTGTAATCATAGGTTGAGGACTACCCGTGTATATGGATTTGACTTAAAAAAAACAGATGATTTTTCCTTTTAATTTTGCATACCGGTAAGTAAAATGTCTTAAGTCTCAAAAGTTTGCTTTAATGACTATTTGCATACTCTTAGACTAGAATTAATTCATCGTATGATTAGTGATATATAGATTGAAATAAACCATTCCCAGAATTTTTGGGGATGCACATCACAGCATTTCCTTCCAACTTTCTTCTCCAGGGCCCTAGATCTTGTTTTACGGCAGAGAAAGAAATGGAAAGAAAGTCCCGCGGGTATTGACAGAGCAACTGCTTGTTATTAGAAAATGGAGGCAAAACTACATCAAGATTGAGTCAGCCCCATCCTTTCAGTACTCGTGACTTTTCAAGATAGTGAGCTATTAAAGAAAATTATGGAAAACCTCTTGTCCTTGTTCCTTGTAAACTGCTTTATTGGAATGCTTGAGCACTTGTAATTGGATTGCATAAACTCAGTGTTCCCTTATCTGCAGCTGCTTCTTCAGGAATGCTAATTTTTCTGTTTAAAAAAACATAGTGAGAGTCACTGTCAGTATATACAGGACACTTTCTAATCCATGTATATTTTGCCAGTAAACTGCTTTCAGAAAGATTGTTACAAAGAGTAAATACAAGTATGGTTTTTTTTTTAATCAGTTCAGTTAATATGGATTTTGTTGCGAAGGAAATAAAAATATGTAACTTAATGTTTTGGAATCTTATTAGTTTCTGTTGTGTATATATCTTGCTTTTCAATCCTGTGGCCTCATCAATCCCATACTGAGATTTCCATGTAACTTAAAAAATAAAAAGAGATAAAATAAGCAAATCTGAACAGCATAGTGGGTAAGGCACTGTCTAGAAAACGGGAGACCGTGAAAGCCAGCTGGGTGACTTTGGGCCAGTCATTCTCTTTCTCAGCCCAAGCCACCTGATAGGGTTATTGTTACGGGGAAAATAGGAGTAAGGTGTGTTGGATATGTTCACTGCCTTGAGTTATTTATAAAAACAATAAGGGCAAAATACAAATAAATAAATAAAATATCCAGATAAACCAAGAAGTAAAACAATGAAACTTAAAAGATTAGTTATGTATAGAAGTTCTAATATACCAAAGTGAATTGTATTTAGGATCCCCGGAGTATTATATCATGGCTAATAATCTATTGAACAAAGTCTCTGATTATTGCATTAGGCACACAAAGATTGTCCTATTAACCATACAGTATTCCAAATCATTGTTGACTTCACTGATAATGACCAATTTTTGAATTGGAGCAGTGAAGCTAATGAAGTGAGAAAAATTGTTCTCTAGAACATAGATGGACAAGTTTCAGATTTTTAAGATGATACTAGGTACACTGGATGAAAAAATAGGGTTACTTTTGTTATTATTGATTATTTCTGCTTAACAACATAAATTTTAAGTATTTTAAAGCACACCCTGTTCTAGTAAATCTTATTCTACACATCTTGCCTAAATCCTTGCCTTACATAACTTGAGAATACTGTCATTCTTGAGATTCTGAGAAATCCTTTCTTAGTTTTATCTTAGAGAATGTGCCTTCCAGAGGCATCAAGCTACATCCGTAATTTTCAGAATGGCAGTTTTGGAATTCAGCTAGATTGAAAAAGGTTGATACACACTTTTTGTTCCTTTTTTTTCCTCAAAAATTCTACACGTTCCTTGAAATAAGTTGTTTACATTTCTTTGTTTTGACGTAATGGATGTTAGACCTACAATTACCCTACTAAGAATAGTTCCCAGCATTCTCTGTGAAGTGAAAAGCATTGTGGCTTTATTTTCAGTTACATAGGTTTCTTGTTATAATTAATTCCTATTACCTTTTACTGGCTATTTGCATCCATATGCAGCATATGCACAGATTTTCTTACTTTTCCTGACCCTGGAAATTGTACTGCCAACATTCTAATAGACTTTTAATAACATCAATTTTTAACTTTGAATGTTTTCCAAAGACCCTATATTGTGTTTTTTTTAATTTTACCATTAATTTTGTATCAGCACTTCCTTTTGCTCATTATACAATTTAGAATTTTCTTAATCACACAATACCTCCAATTATTACAGCTTTTATGTTAAAGAACTTATTAATTGCTGTGAAGATGCATTATTGCAACTGCAGGAAAAACAAATGCTGCAAACTTAGTTTGCAACACAAATAAGCATATGCGGAGCATTGGTAAAACAAAAACACAACATTTAATTCAGTTTATATTACTATTTTTAATCTCTTAGGTAGCTGCTTCATTGATGACAACTTCCAAGATAGATGAAAAAGAAGCCTGCAGAAACGTGAGGTATACATAATAAGTATAAATATTGATTTAATACAAAAAAACACAGTGCATTTGTTCACATCTTTTATTATTTCATTTTTAAACTTTTTTTTGTGCGCCGAACCGGCAGTAATGCTGGCAACAACCCACCCCTGCTATGCAGGAGAAATTTGATTCACAATCCGTTGGCTCGGTGGTGGTCGGTGATTGAAACACAAGGGAATATCACTCCTGCTGCCTTAAGTCTGGAAGCAGTTCCGGTGAAAGGCATAGACATTTTGGTGAGGTACCAATGTTTAGTACTGTAAGGAGCCCCAGACCGCTCCTGAGTGAAGGAGTGGAATGTCTGCCAGTTTGAACTGAGGTAACAAAATTTGAGACAACTGGCAGTTGGAACAGAGTTCTTTTCAGGTGGGGAGGGGGAGTAGAACTCCTTAGCATCAGAGTGTGTTAATTACTGTATAAGAAATACTAATCAGCTGATGGTCATTTCGAAAAATCCTTTCTTAGCGAGCACCTAGAAGCCAAGAGGAACATGCCAAATTGCAAGTTTTTAGGCTTTGTGGTTCTGGAGATTTCGTGATGAGTGAGTGGTACTTGGCTTTTATATATATATAAAGAGGGTAAAACAGAGATGATTGCAAAATGCTTTTTGTATCTTTGTTTTAGAGGCTGAGTTGTATTTAACCTCTTGAGTTCTGACATGGGGGAATGGAGTTCTTCCAACTCCTGTTCCCATTTCTGGAAAAGCATTTGGCTATCCTGCTGATAACAATTCCAATTTCCCTTGAATCCTGAATCCAATATTTCTTCATGAAAAGATTCTTTAGAGACAATCTTTACAGCGGGATTTGTTTCTGTATTTTATTTTTTTCTTTTTGAATTTTATTGATTAGTAGCCCCATTCTGGGTTCATAAATATAAACATACAGACAGCAGCAAGAATTAAGTCTGTACTGATTATGCTTACATGTATGAGTCTTAGACCTTGATATTTATAGTCAAAATTTAAAAAGCAACTTATATAAGCCTGATCTTCATTACTTTAATGCCTCATTCTGGGTTCATAAATTAATCAGAGGAACAGCTTGCCTCCAGAAGTTGTGAATGCCCCAACACTGGAAGTCTTTAAGAAGATGTTGGATAGCCATTTGTCTGAAACAGTATAGGGTTTCCTGCCTAGGCAGGGGGTTGGACTAGAAGACCTCCAAGGTCCCTTGTAACTCTGCTATTGTATTGTATTGTAAATATAAATATAAGGACAAGAAATTTGATGAATTCCAGACTGATTTAATGAATTCTTTTCTTCATAGCACTTCTGAGACATTTGGAGAATTGAGAATCTGATTTTACAATGAAGGATATTTTAACATTCCACCCTTTTGATATTGTAAAAAGTATTTCAAAAATTGTAGGAAATTAATCTGATGTTTGTTTTGCAGAAACAATGGAAAGTGTAAATCCTCAGAAGGTGAAGGACCACAGTTAAAAACTCTACTGAAAACTAAGTATAGAAACAATAGGAATTTGAGAGAGAGAACATCAATCACATTTTCACAGGTAAAAGATGCTTATCCCTGTGAACTTATTCATGCTCCACCAAATACCTCAGAACTCAAATTGAATAATGCAGATGCATTTTCAATTCAGGAAAATTTGCAGGATATAAAAAGTGTCAAAAAGGGAAGAAAGACCAGTCAGTATGCAAAGGAACATGATGAATACTTTTCATCCTGTAGTGATGTAAATAAATGTATGTCTGTATCTCCAGTGAAAGTTCAGAGATCTGAAGAAGCTATTAGTTCAGTGGAAAAATTAGGTGAAGGTGATTTTCTACTGGCCACAAAAAATGCACAGCAAAACTTAAAATGTTGTGGTTATCAAAATTATTCAAATATAGAGTCTGAATGCTGCATGGACATCAGTCCAGACAATAGTGCAAATAGCGAAAAATCTGAAATTCCCAAATACCCACCCCCATATAACTCAGAGTCTTCAATGGTGACAGAATTAAATAAATTCATGGAACAACAAAGTTTCCAATCTGAACCTTCTTTCAGTGACAATATCCAGAATTCTGATGAATGGTCTGTTATTAGTCAAAATGAATATTTTGAGGGAACATCTATGCACATTTATAGGACTGTCTATCCTTACTATTCATGGTACTTCTATCAAACTAGTAATTCCCACTTAGTGACTCAGACTTACCAAGAATTTAATTCCTATGAAATATATCCACTAAATCCTGCAGTGTCTGCAACTGCATGTACAGTGAATACTGCATACTACAATAGGTTTCACACAGAGACTATTAGTCACTTTGGTGTTAGAGAATCACAAAGTTTTAATATTGCACAGGCCTATCCAATGCACGGGTACTTCAGTTCTATAACAGCTTATCCATATAGATATCAGCAGCAGCAAACTTGGTATGAAGAAAATTGGCCTTTCTCACATACTGTTTTTCCATACCCTTCCACTATTGGTTTGTAAAACAATGCCATTTTAATAAATACTAAATCACCAATGTTTCTGGAGGTGATATTTTTTGAATGGCAGTTAATGGTTGTATGTATCTTTTTGTCCAACAAAGATATAATGCAGTTAGTTTCAGTTTTAATACAGGGATGGTGAATTGCTTTCAAGCTTTTTAGGTTGTTTCTTACATATTAATACAGCCATGACCGTATGGAAGAAATAATACCAACTCAATATATTCGTTTAATTTATTTGCCGCCTATCTCACCATGAGAAGAAATGTGTCAGGTTCCATAGATCCTTATTGTGACGCTGCCATTCTGGTGCAGAGGGTGACTGGAGGCATTCCTCAGTTTATAACCTTCTGGTGCCTATCTAACCTGTGCTTTAATTTACTTTCCTGAGAACAAGGGGGAGGGGGGAGAGAGACATCTGTTTTGTCTCAGCTCTGGAGCAATGCCTGAGAACAGCTTCTTATCACCACCTCAGCCTGCAATTCTCAAAACATCTTTGCACCTGTGGATTGGCTTATTTGACACCGGACTGGGGGACGGGTCTCTAATGATTTTAATGTAACAGAATTGAGTGCGGGAGTGCTCAGATCCTGCTTTCTTTGTCTTGCTATCACTTTCGCTCAATAAAAGTTTCCTTTTGAAATGCCAATTGTTTCTAGAGTTCTACTTTCTTGAATGGAAAGGAGAGACAATTCCTTACAAAATGAAAAGTGTAAACATAAATAAAATAATAGAACAATAAAATAATGAAAAAGAACAAAATACAGTGGGTATACAACAATATGATAACCCTAATATATGAATGGGTTACAAGGACCATTTCCCAGCAATTATTTCAAAACCACACAAACCTCATCAGTCTTCAACTAGGAAGCACATTTGATACCTCCAGATTACTATTCTGAATTCATCTTGCATTGTTAATAAAGATCTGCAGAGGGAAAAAACAAACCATAGATTTCTTAATTCTCCAGGATTCTGCTCTACATATATACTTGTATTTAACCTCCTTTCCATAAATCAGAACAAAAATCCTGGGAGAGTAGCCTGATAAGTAGTCAGAGAGAAAAAACCTACACCTATCATTTTTATTCTGTCTCGGCAATACAGGTTTCGAAATGCAACATATTTACTAACGTAACACACAATTCTGCTCTAAAATCTATTCCTGTGCCTTTATATCTCATTTGTTATGAGACAAATTGTAAATGTCCTTTCATTTGTTTAACTAAAATATTAGCCATAGGATGAGATAAGCATAGAAATGAAGGCAGTTTGTTTTGCGCTGAAATGCTTATAGAATATTTGAAGAATTTTGTGTAATACAGATAAGATCAAAATTGCCACTGTACTTGAAAAGGCAAAACGAAAAGATGACTTAGAAATAGCTGAACCTCAGAAGAGATAAAAGGTAAAGGTGTCCCTGCAGAATTTACCCCACTAGTAGCTGTCTTTAGGAGTGATTTCATATCTCTTTCTTTAAGCCAATGAACCAGCAGTGTCCAAAGATGTTTTCATGGTCTTGTGGCCAGCATGACATCATGCCACAGTGTGAAACATGGAATGCTGTTATCTTCCCACCTAAGTAGTACCTGTTGGTCTATTTGCATTTACATGCTTTCAAACTAGGTTGGCAGGAGTGAGGCTCCATCACACAGTAGTAGAACTCGAACCACCAGACCTTTTCCAGCATATTTTAAGCCACCATGCCTCCTTTTTAAAAAAAAGGTAGAAGTAGAATTACATATAGCATGAATTAAGTATGGGGCATATCATACTACTGTACTGCAGAAAAAAGATTTTGTGCTGTTACAATGAGAATAAATAACATCACTTAACGTTCATATTTTTGCTTTATTTTCAAAGATTTAACCAGGCATGTCCAAAGTCTGGCCCCAGGGGGCCAATTGCAGCCTCTTCTCCCCACCAGCTCAGCCTGTCACTCATCCCCATCGGCCAATGTTTTTTTCTTCACAGCACATTAATGTTAATGGTTCAAAGAATGTCGGGCTGAATGGTCGGCCCCACACATTTTCACCTCACCAAATCTGGCCCTCCTTGCAAAAAGTTTGGACACCCCTGGTTTAACTGGTCATTTTTTGTCGCAAAAGATAAGGCTGCCAGTGAAAACAAAAGAGAAAGTCAAATCCATGAATGTTTCATAACTGTATGGTACAGGTAGTCCATGTGTTATCATGGCAACTGGAACCATAATTGCCGTTGCTAAGTGATGTAGTCCTAAAAGTATGATAGCAACACTGCTCCAGCAGTCCTGTTGCCATAATTAAGTGAGAGCCACGCAAGGCCATGTTTTCTTTGCTTGTGGGAAGCTAATAGGATATGGAATCACAATCATATGATATCATCTCATTGCAATATAATCAGGAGCTATGTGCCTGGATTGCAATTATTACCATGGGAACAATGCAATGGCTAAATCGCTGGTTTGAAGAGCCGTTGAACAAGTACCCAAGAACTTGTACAATTAAGGCTACATTGGGCTGTTGGCATATTTAATCAAATAAAATAGAAGGTCTGGTTTTAGACTTGAATGTTGTCCATACAATACAATTTTGAAATCTCATTGCATTTTAGTGGGTTTAAATACTATATGTATGCCTAGAGGCTGTGGAAATGAGCTGCATTGGTTACCAGGTTGCTTCCAGATTCAACTCAAGGTTCTGGTTTTAACCCTAAAAGCTCTCTATGGGATGGGTAATGGGTTATCCAAGGGACCAACTCTCTCACAAGATATCTGCCCATCCCATTAGATCAGGTAGCGAGGACATAATGCAGGTCCCATTTCCTGGGGAATTATGCCTAGGAGATGGGCCTTTTCCGGCATCTTACTCACTCTCCAGAACAATCCCCGACCCCAAAGTCAGCTTAGCTCTATTAGAAATCTTACCAGATTCATTTATGAGCTGGTAATAAAATATGCAGGCAGAGGAAACCTTGCCTTTGTTCCTTGAAAGTGTGTGCAAAGGTAAGCCCTTCAGAAATTCCACAAAAATGTACTTAGCAGGTGCTCCATGAGGGAAGGATTTTAGGCATTGCAGAATTGCAGTTTCCTCTTGTTTAGCATTTGTTTACTGAAAATGGTGAACTCTGGAGAAAGAGATTTTTTTTTCTTATTTGATCTAAGAGAACTCAGTTTAAACTCAGACTGGGAGCAATGTTCACTGGATTAGATTGGCATTTCCTGTTGCTTTTTAATCTTTGTCTAGAATCTTCTAATTTGTGATTTTGAAACTTTTGTCCTAATTCTAGAGGGAAGAATGTGTGGTGGGAGGACTTGTTTTTCTTTACGCAGCTCCATCTCTATTAATGTTCAGGAAGACCCTCAAGATATGGCTTTGCCATCAGTCCTGGGGGTACCAGGAGAGCACTGAAATTCTAACAAGGCTCCCATACTGTGGTTAATATTTGCTATGTTTTTTCCTTTTACTAATGACTTTTATATTTTAATAATCATTTTATATATTTATTGTTTTAACTAATTGTGTGCTGTTCAGAGTCACGTTTTGTAAATCAAGCAACTATATAAATTTGATAGTTAAATATTATTTAAAGCTGCAGTTGTTGCATGACTGGATATGTTACTACCAAATTCCTAGCAAAACCCGTGAAGTGCTAAACAAACAATCTGTAAGTCTGGATAATAGGTGAAGTTGACAGAAAGAGGACAAATATTACTATCTTATAACCATTAAAGAACAATCAATAGTAGAGCCAATCTGATGTCAAAACCTGGGAAGAGTCTCTAGATTATAATATATCACATAACAAATGGTATGTGAATATATTTAAAACAATGCATTGATAATAGTATTAGAAATCCACATGGATTCAATTGCCAGAGTAATTTATTTCATTATTATCAGTAATTGATTGTGGGAATGTGGTGGGCAAGATATATCATGATTTTAACAAGGCATTGACAAAATATGTTCTTTAAGAGGAATTTCCTCTTCCCAGACTCATCAAGGGTATGCTTTGGGTCCTGTCTATAAAAGAATTCCATCTGATAGGACCCAATAGCGTGGCCCTTCAGCTGTGGTTCCTGCCATCTGGAACATCATTCTGCCTCTTGTGAGATTGGCCTCATTCCTGCTTGCCTTCTGGAAAGGCCTGAAAAGCTTTATTCATCAAAATGTAGGGAGCCAGCAAAATAGTTGTGATGTCAAGTGATAGTTGTTCTCTTGCTATCTTGGGGTTTTGTGTTTTTCTGCTTGAGTGTGTTAACAGTTTTTATTGTTTGTATGTATTGTACACCTCCCAGAATCACATTTCGTGAGATGGGATGCTATATAAATTTGTTAAATAAATAAAACTTCTGATTAGCAAGCTGAATGGCATAATTCTGGTGTGAAATTTTTCAAAGCTCATTAAAATTGAGTGAGTTTTAAGTAAGTGCTACAGATTTTGAACCTGGGCCTGGTATTCAATATTTCCATTAATTACTTGAAGAGGTAGATGGAATGCTTATCAAATTTGTAAATGACCCCAAACTGCCTGGGATTATCTTAATAACGTTGTAAACAACACAGTATTTTTGTTTGTTTCTGTTTTGGAAAAAGAAATTTGAATGAGCATAGGTTGGAATCTACCTGGTTAAGTACATCTGAAAAATCTTAGTTGACAATAAAATTAATACAAATCAGCCCTGTGGCATTGCTACTTAAAAGCTAAGCTGAGCCTGATACCTGGTGATATCAATAACACATTAATGTAGGTTTCAGGGTAATAATATTTCAGGGTAATATTTATTGCTTTCTACCAATATGTTTTTGAACCAACTTGCTAAACCGAATCTTTGCTGATGAACTTCTCTCCAAGTACTAATCAGGTCACATCCAGTTAAAAAATTAATACATTTTGCAATATTGAAAAGATGCTTTAAAATACAAAGATACTATAATGAATCTTCAGGAGAGATGGGCTGCCTTCAACAGAACTATGTATGCAGCTAAAACTTGAAGAAAACAAATTAAGATGCCTGAGCTCAAGGCAAAGATACTATAGGTTGTCCACATCTTTCAACCACAGTTGAGCCCAAAAATTATGTTGTAAAGTGGAAATTTGCTGCATTTTATGATTTTTCTTGCCACGTTTGTTAAGTGAATTGTTACAGCTGTTAAATTAGTAACACGGTTAAGTGCATCTGGATTCCTCATTGACTTTGCTTGTACAATGTTGCAGGTGATCACATGACCACAGGGCACTGTAAGTCATGTGAATCAGTTGTCAAGCATCCAAATATAAATTGTGTGACCATAGGGATGCTGCAACTGTCATAAGTGTGAAAAACGGTTATAAGTAACTTTTCAGCGTGTTATAACTTTGGAGGGTGACGAAGAGAACTGTTGTAAGTCGAGGACTACCTAAACTTTCACTTTCTATTTCCACTTTGTTCCTACTGCTATATCATAGGCCTGTTTATACTTCAGTAGCAGGGTTAGACCTACTTATTACTCGAATTATTAATACATTGGGGTACTACAGCCTGGGCTGCCCCCACCCCCAAGTTCACTGACGTTTCGCTTTGCCGACTAGGGCCGGCGCTCGGTTCGAATGTTCTATCTACAAGAGTTGAGTCCTCCGATTCGAAGGGGGCGCTCTCACCCTTTTGACGTGAGACGTAAAGCGGAAGTGCGCAATGCCGTGACCGTCGGCGTCCGCCATTACACGGTGCCGGAGAAAGAAAGAGGGAGGCCTAGGTTCTCGCGCGCCCTGTCGAGACGAGCGGTTGGGCCTCTCCCGTTGGTCCCTCCCCTTTTCCTTCCTTCGGCGCCACGGCGGCGGCAGCGGCCTTCCCTTCCCCTCCGCCTCCCTCTTGCTGCTTTTGGGCCTCCCTGAAGCACGCCGCCCTGGCCGCGCCGCCGAGCGCTCTCCTTCCTCGAAACTGAGCTGGCGGCAGGCGGCGGGCCGGCATGGAGGACAAGAGCTTTACCAAGGAGTTGGACCAATGGATCGAGCAGCTCAACGAGTGCAAGCAGCTGAGCGAGAGCCAAGTGCGGACCCTGTGCGAAAAGGTAGGTGACACCTGCGGAAGGGGGAAATCGGGCTCTTGGTTGGGGTCGACTTCACTCGACCCCTCTTTCGGTTCCTGTCTGAAAAACATCTATGGGAGGGAAGGATGGAAAAATAAAAACGCCGAAAATTGCTTCAGAAAAAGCGTTGGTTTGTTTCTTTCTGCTAGTAGCCTCAGGGTACTGTAGAACAGGCTCTGAGAGCCACGGCAACAGTTCCAAGACGACTAAAAAGGGAGACAATTTTCAGAACAGGATGATTTTATCAAAAAAAGGTGTGTGTGTGTATTCTTTCTTAAAGGACAGCCTGAGAATCGTTCTCAGACGGTACTTTTCTCCTCTGCTTTTAATTAAAAAAAATATATATGCACATATTGTAGCGATTCTCTTCCTGAGAATGGTTCTGTAGCCTTAATTGTCCTTCGAATCTTATTTCTGAGATTTTGCCTTATGTTCAGCAAAGATGGACATGGGGAGGCTTTGCATTTTTGTTTTGCCAGGGGAGAGTCAAGGTCAGGCAGGATGAAATTGAAAAAAAAAAAAAAACGATGGAATGATCTCTCTGATCCGTGGTAGAGAAGACAAAACACATTAAAATGTGTGGGATAGATTCCGTCTCCCCAAAAAGGTAGATGTAGCTCTTCAAAATTGTCATTTGTCTACTGCCGCTTGTTCGCTTTTTATTTCTGATTTACAAACAGCCCTGACATTTGTTGGAGAAGATAAATAGAACACTCTCCTGGGACTTCCTGCACCATAATGAAATAATGAGTATCCAGGAAGAGTTTAATATTATTTTAATTAAATATGGAGTTGGAAAACAGGTTGTGAAAAAGTTAATGATAAATGCCTCTAGATTACTTCTCTTCACTTTATTTCCCTCCCTACATATATTTAAAACACTGAAGATTCACAGATTTTAATTTGTTTAAACACATGTTCCTTGTTTACACAAACTACAAACAGGTACATGTTATATTTATAGCTAGAGCTACTAAAAGATTAACAGAGTACAATGGTTGTGTACTTGGTACCCTTTAATGATTCAGTTATCTTCATTTTGTAACATTTCCATCTTCTATCAAGAGGAGTCATATGTAGGATCCAGTGCATTTCAATATTCAAAATTATACTCCTTTTAGTTCCCAGTGATAAATAAAATTTCTCTTACTGAGATTTCAACTAATGTAGCTTTCTTTGTTCTAGTTAAGTTAACTTGAAGAACTATTTTTTTAACAAAAAGTGCTGAAGTACAATAGATGCATATATGTACGTTTCCCATATGTGGAATAAACATGAGGAGACTAAAATATACATTTTTAAATTAATAGGATTTTCTCAGAGTTTGAACATAATGATTTTTTGCAGGCAGATCAGACTCAAAATATATCTTATGTTAACGATTTACACACTAAATTTTTAAGAGGTCCCTGAGCTGAGTTGTAGTTTGGGCATGTATTTAGTATAGAAGTCATGAAAGCTTTGAATTTATCCATATTTTTATTAAAGGTAGGAGATATATGATACTCCAGCTACATTTGGGGGGGGGGTTCTTGGTGCTCCTCTCAGATTCTATATACATACAGTTGCTTAAAGTTGATTAAAACTGCTTTAAAGATATTCCCTTTTGGTTAAGGTACCAGTCCTTTAAAAAAATATCCTTACTCTGTTTTACAACAATCTCAGTCTGTTATTTTCAGCCGTTAGCTCTAAAAAAGCTCCTTATACCCAGAGGCTGGCCTTGAAAATACTGTTGGTCCTAATAAATAATTGGCTCTCCTAGGACCTTAGACCACCTATTTTTGCAAGAGCTTCTGTCTAAGATAGAGCCTTGAACTGGGAAATGAAGCATAATTTACACGGGCCTCTTTATAACAAAGCAAATCATTTGAAATAATGGCATTGTCACTATTAAATGTAAAAATATTTGGAAGTTGCTAGTTGCCAGTTTTGAGGCTTAGGTAGCCCTTGTTTTACGACCTGTTGCTTAACTGCTGTTCAGAGTTACAACAGACTTGGAAAAAATTAACTTATGACCTGTTGAAGTTATGACTGCCAAACCACCACCACACTCAGATCGCATTTCAGGTGCTTGGCAACTGACTGAATTTATAGCTAGTTGTGGTGTCACATGATGGTGCTTTATAATTTTATTTTATTTTTTGCAGTTTGTGGCCAAAAAATGCCATTGGATCATCTGCATTTAAACTTACGACCACATGATTTGCTTAACAACTGTCATAAAAAGTGGTTGTAAAATTGAGTCTGGTTGAATGGTGACTCTACTTACAACTGCAACAACTTACGAATTCCAGGCTCATTTGTGAGAATAAGTCAAGGACTACCTGTATAAATGCAGCAGTTATTACTTTGCTGCCAAAAAAGGAATGAACTAGTAATAGTGAAAATAGAAACATGTAGACTTTCAAGTTATGCAGATGATTTCTGTATAATTTAAAATTTATATATTTCCATCTAGTCTGGTTAGGTCAATATTTGAAATTCCTTTTTTTACCTGTTTTATCTTTGCAGTATTGGAATAGTATTTTTTAGCCATTTCTAGCAAAAGAACAATAACCAAAATTGTTACTGATATAGACTAACAATGTTAGCATGATATTAGGTAATCCTTGACTTACAAACATTCATTTACTGACCATTCAAAGTTAACAGTGGTTCTGAAAAAGTGACTTACGATCATTTTTCACACTTACATCCATTGCAGCATCCCCATGGTCATGTCATTAAAATTTGGGTATTTGGCAACTGGCATGTATGTATGACAGTTGCGGTGTCCTGAGGTCATCTTATCACCTTTTGTGATCTTCTGACAAGCAGTCAATGGGGGAAGCCAGATTTACTTGACTGTAACTGAAACTGAATATTTCACTTAATAGCTATGGCAAGAAAAGTCGTAAAATGGGGCAAAACTCACTTTACTGCTTAGCATTGGAAATTTTGGGCTCAGTTGTGATTGTAAGTCAGTGACTAATTGCATTATGGAAGGATTGAGAATTGAATGAAACCCTTTCTGGTATACTCTATTACATGCAAAAGTTTCAGTGTAGCTCAGGGAATTAACAAAGTAAACAAAAATTCTTATTTAAAATTCTGTTTCAATTAAATTGATTTTTTTAAATTTTAAATTGTCTTTTATTTTTTAAATTATTAATATCGTGGCATGTTTCTCATTCTAAATATAGATGTATTAAGACATAGATATTTCAAGTTTACATAGAGTTCCTTTGCCAGTCAGAGAGGTATTCATTTTAGATTTCCAGTCATAAATTTGAAAAATGGAGAACCACTTTCACAATAAATAATTACTAGGGTTGTTGAAAAATGTTTCTATTAAATTTGTAGAAATATAAGGTAACCACTTAATTAAAACAATTCCCTTAATTGTGAAATTTTTACAATTTTATGTCTAATGACATAAAATGCCTTCACCATTTAACACTAATTAAAAATAAAACAGCAACAAAAATTTTGGTCACTAAGGCAATTATACCACCTTTCTTGCCACAGTTCTTAAGTGAATAACTACAGCTGGTATTTTGTATTTTGGATAGAATCTTTTTTTAAATTGTCTTAGACTATTTTAAAAAAGATTCTATCCAAAATACAAAATACCAGCTGCAGTTATTCACTTAAGAACTGTGGCAAAAAGGTGGTATAGTGACCAAAGTTACAATGGCATTGAAAAAGTGACTGATGACCATTTTTCACACTTAGCGACCATTTTCACACTTAGCGACCGTTGCAGCATCCTCATGGTCAGGTGATCAAAATTTTGATGTTTGGCAACAGTTACAATTTATATTTGTAAATTGTAGTTATGTTGAAATAAAAAAAATTACAATACTATTTTTGCGTTGTATGAAAATTTTTGTTGCTCCGTATAAAACTTTTAATCAAGCCCCCACCCCCAGTCAAAGGTGTCCCTCTTTACTGAAAATCTGGTCACCTTGCTTTTTAGGATGCTGTCTAGATTTGCCATAGCTTTCCTCCCCAGGAGCAAGCGTCTTTTAATTCCTTGGAATTGGGTATGTCTAGTTTAATGAAAAGAAGGATCGAGGTATTGTATTGTGGTTGCTGCAATTAATATACTTAATCACTCCATTTTTATTTGTTTATTTTTTTAATAATAATTTTCATAACAGTTGCTCCTGTTTTTGTAATTACTGTTTAATATTATTATTTTAGTGGATTGTTGTCACCCCTGAGAGTCATTTCTATTGAGGTGTACACATTTGAACAATAAATGTATTTATTTTCATATTTAAGGAAAGGCATCATCTATAAACTAAGCAAAGGTGTAGCTTCCAAGATGTGCTCTTGGGATCTTGAAGTTGGTGGGAATCTACTCAGAGATTAATTGAGGAAAGCTTAATAACAGGGAGTTCTTAACTTAAATCCACACAGAATAAAACTATTTTAATAAATCCTATGCACAATAAATAAAACATTATTTTAAAATACATTAAAAAAATAAAAGAAAAAAACCCACTTACCAGCAGGCTTGCACTCCAAGGAAACCCAGAATGATGTAGATGTTAATACAAAGAACTGAGCAAATTGAAATGGGGAAATTAGTCAGGGAAAAATGCCACCATCTTTCGGAGCAGTCCTCCAACCTCCGTGTCCCTCCCCTCCGGAAAATCCAGGAAGTAACCTCTCTAGCCATTTCCTGCAGCTCTATGGTACTAGATCATTTTTTTCTTATAAAAGTAAGTAAAATGGGTGGGGGGGGTCCATTTTGTTGCTTTAAAGTTTTAATATCTTCAATGAAAGTACTGAGACAGAGAGAGAGGTTAGTTAGACAGGGTGTCTTTTGTCTTCCCCGGTTAGGATTTCTTAAGCAAATCCACTGGGCTTTCAACACGAAGCCAGAAAATTGGGACTTTTTTAAAAGGCGGAGGGACACGGGAAAAATTGTTATAAAGCGTGCTTGTCACGCTGAAATCGGTACGTCTGGTCACCTTAAGTATAATGCTAACTGTAGATATTACATTCATTTAAGTATATGTGAAGACCATCAGGGCTGTCAAACTTGCTGTGAGCCGGATGCGTCACGTGCTGGCCACACCCATGCCTGGTTTAGCAAAGGGGGGGGGAGTCCTGATACGTCACCGTGACGACATGAGTTTGACACCACTGTATTAGATTTATAAAGCATAGATTTTTCAAATCTAGTAATCCAATTCACTCTGGATTTTATTGTTGGCAAATGTGCTTGGGAGAAAAAAAATTACAATTCCTAAAAACACTATTGCTTTTAAAAATTACCATTGGTAAAAGATTGCATGTGTGGGGGGGAAACAACGTTCTAGTTAAGTGTTTAATTTTTGGTACCTTCTGTTTTTTAACCTGTTGCTGATGAAATTCAGGTTTGTATATACTGTACATTTATAATTAAAAGTCTTCCCTGAGTTTTTAAAATATACTGTATTTTTCGGAGTATATGACGTATCTTTTTCCCTAAAAAAAAAAAAAGGCTGAAAATCTGGGTGCATCTTTTAGTAGCTGTGCATAGCTTGTAGGAAGCTTTTAGAGAGCTCCTGGGGGCTGGGGAGAGCAGAAATAAAAATGGACTGTTTTTTGCTCAAATTTGCCCCCCAGCCCCCAGGAGCACTCTATAAGCTTCCTAATGCCCTTTTTTTTGTTGAAAAACGGGCCCATTTTCATGAAAAATGAGTCATTTTTTGCTCATTTTTACCCCCCCCCCAACTCCCCGCCAGGAACACTCTACAAGCTTCCTAAGGACTATTCATGCCCTTTTGAGGGGGGGGAACGGGCCCGTTTTTGGGAGGTCTGCAGAGTGCAAAAACTTTTTTTATTTGCCTCTTCAAAACCTTGGTGCGTCTTATACTCTGATGCAATTTATACTCCGAAAAATATGATATGTTGCCTTTCATTCTCCTAATTTTATTAGACTACCTTAATTGCCAGTTACAGATAAAAAAATGAGATTAGAAGGAAACAACCGAGTGAGCAAAATTATAAGTATAGTTGAGGCTGAAGAAGATTTTGAATCTCTGTAACATGAATTCACAGAAATATCCTCTAACATTTTTGTTAGGGAGTTTTCTTGAAAATTGTTTAGTTTAGTTTAGTAAATCTAATTTAGACAGGTTTCCCAGCTGATCAGCTGTTTGTATGTTTTTTCCCCCTTATTAGGCTAAAGAAATACTAACAAAAGAATCAAATGTTCAGGAGGTTCGTTGCCCAGTCACAGTGTGTGGGGATGTCCATGGGCAATTCCACGATCTTATGGAGCTTTTTAGAATTGGTGGGAAATCGCCAGATACAAACTATCTATTCATGGGAGATTATGTTGACAGAGGCTATTACTCAGTGGAAACTGTGACACTTCTTGTGGCATTAAAGGTGAGTTTGTAAAACTGAGGTTATTAGAAGCTTGTTTGTAATGTATTTTTAGACTGAGATTTTTAGTATACATTATTTACAAAGGCATGAGCGTGCAACTTGGAGTAAAATGATGTAACCAATTATATGGATGGATATTACAATGCCTGTTTATTCTCTGTGATTAGGTGCGCTACCCAGAACGCATTACAATTCTAAGAGGCAACCATGAAAGCAGACAAATTACACAAGTATATGGCTTTTATGATGAATGTCTGCGGAAATATGGAAATGCCAATGTTTGGAAATATTTTACAGATTTGTTTGATTATCTTCCTCTTACAGCTCTAGTAGATGGGCAGGTAAGTAATATTATGCAACTATGTGGCCTCAATAGTTAATACTGGTAGTTTAATTAAATGAAGTTTAATTTGATAAAATAATGTAATTTACATAATTATCTTTGAATAATAAATGAG
Source organism: Thamnophis sirtalis (assembly GCF_051295495.1). Lineage (NCBI taxonomy): Eukaryota > Metazoa > Chordata > Lepidosauria > Squamata > Natricidae > Thamnophis > Thamnophis sirtalis. The sequence continues at coordinate 103,255,011 of NW_028261385.1, read as the reverse complement.
TACCTGTTATTATCTTTTTTTGTTACTCTTGGAAATCTTTCTCAAGAAGGTTGCAAGTGTGTGAAAGCTAGTATAACAATTACCTAATAGTAGTATAATTCCTTGGTGCCTCAAATTCACATCAATTTGTGCTATTAAATGAAAATGTCCCTGTACACATTCACAATATATTTATACACAATAAAGGATAAACACTCAGAAGACCATATGGTTCTAGAGAGACATAACTTTTAAAATATTAATCTAAATAAAATGTGCTTTTAGAGTAGCTTAAAATTTTGAATACCCAGGAAGATCAGAAGCTGTACTAATTTTAACTATACCTTACTGTGTTACTTAAACTGAGCAGTTGTTAAATGCAACAATGGTTAAGAGTAAAAAGTCAATGTTATGAATTTCAAAGACAATGACTACTAAGCTAAACTACAATTACCCAGTGTTGATGACTTGATATTAAGATTCAGGTAATCCAAATCAAAGTAAAAATTGCCAACATCTTCCTTGTTGGTACAGTATGCCAGGAGTTACACTGTCTTAAAATAATTAATTAAGAAATAAAGATTTAAAGTAGATTCTGCCTGCATATGTATAATTTGATCTTTTCTCTTATTAGATCTTCTGTCTCCATGGAGGTCTTTCCCCTTCTATAGATACACTGGATCATATTAGAGCACTTGATCGTTTGCAGGAAGTTCCACATGAGGTAATATTACTGAAAATTCTTTTATGGAGATTATGGTATTTTTCCTATTGATGATAAACTTAAATTTTAGAATGTTAAAGCAAATTGTAAAAATTTTAGAATTGAAGAAATTAAAATTAACATATAAGCAGCTGCTATTTTCCCCACAGATTGGAATTATAGACCACTGTACAAACTATTTTTTTTTCATTTTTAAATAGGGTCCAATGTGTGATCTGTTATGGTCAGATCCAGATGATCGTGGTGGCTGGGGGATCTCACCACGTGGTGCAGGCTACACATTTGGTCAGGATATTTCTGAAACATTTAACCATGCCAATGGACTTACATTGGTGTCTCGGGCTCATCAACTTGTAATGGAGGTAAAATTATGTTGCACCAATCAGTTGATAATTCAAAGTGCCTTATCTTTGAGCAAAAAAAGTTTATATGAAGGAAGTACAGTTATGTAAATCTGAAATGTCAAAGGTTTTTCAAATCTGGCACAATTGCACTAGCTGTATCTCTCAACAACCATGCCTTTCCTTAGTCCTGTATGCATTTCCATATAAATACTTGTCATAGCAGATATACCGTGTTACTATCTCTTTAATGACTTTTGAACGGAAATGCATTTTTTGGTACCATGTATGGCTGTGAAAGATGGAAAGATTCAACTTCTTTAAAGTTCTGCTGACTGGTGAGCATACAAATCTGATTGGAAATACTTATCTGTCTCTAGATCAGAATATCACAGCTATATATAGTCTCATATAACCAGTAGGTTAAAAGCAAATACGAGAGGGAGGGAGGGAGGGGGGAGAGAGAGAGAGAGAGAATATATATATATAGATACAGATTATATACAGGGGGTGAAAGATTGATTTTGACTGGTGTAAACCAACTAAAAATGAAAGTTTTCCTTTCCCCCATTTGCATCACTCCTCTTTTCAGCCACCTATGTTTGAATGTCCTTGGTTCCCAGAAGAAACTCTTTTGTTTTGGCTACAAAATCACAGCTATCTCTATTCCTCCCTCCCTATCCCTCAGGTCCAGTGTGGCAACACAGAGGTCTAAAAATGGGCTCAGTCAGGCCAGCTTCAGAGTTGACATCTTAATGGTCTCACTTCGATAACTTTTAAACTGTGAATTGGTGCACTTTTTAAAAGATGGATTTGTTTAGTGCTTCACAATATATAAGTCAAAGGTTTATGATATTAATGATATAAGGGTAATATTTTAAAGAACTTTGTGGAAAACATGAACAATTAAGATTTTTCATTTCAAACTTACTGTTAATGTCTCATTACATTTCAGTAACGCACATTTGCAATAGATAAAACAAGGCATTTGTTGGCTGTCTCTTATTAAATCATGTATCTTGTTTTATTGAAACTATTTTTCTCCCATTACAGGGCTACAACTGGTGCCATGATCGAAATGTAGTCACTATTTTCAGTGCACCTAATTACTGTTACCGTTGTGGAAATCAGGCTGCTATTATGGAACTAGATGACACTTTAAAATATTCCTTGTAAGAACCTTCAGTTTTAACATAATATATTTGAGCAGAATAATAAGATTGTAATTTTTCTACCATGAGCAATACACTAACCCAATAGGTTGTAATTTTGCCACAGAAAAATCAAACCAAATGAACTAAGATAAATACAAATTCAGCATGGGGTGTGCACAAATAGTTATTAGGTTTTTAACTAAACTGGTTGAACATGCTATGTGAACAGAGTTTGTGAAAGACATGATAGAATTGAGAACACGTGAAATTTGTTGGTTTTTCACATAGTTCTGATTAGACAAGACAACCTTTTAAAAATAGGACTCACTAGAACTTAAATAATAGAATTGAATCAAATCTCGGAGTTCTTCTAGTCCAACCCCTGAGACCCTATTCCATTCTGGACAAGTTGTTGTCCAGTCTCTTCTTAAAAGCCTCCAGACAATTTCTGAAGGCAAGTCCTTCCACTGATAATTGTTCTCACTATCAGGAAATTTCTTCTTGGTTCTAGGTTGGATCTCTCTATGATAATCACATTTTAGAGTAATATAAAAAGTCATTTAATTTTTTTAATTGTACTTTTTGTTTCAGTTAGTGCAAAATATTTTCTTTTGATTGTATTACAAACCAAAGCTTTCATTAATGTATAGTATTTAGTCCTGTTATAAGTAGTTCAAAACATAAAAGGATAGAGAATCTGAAAACAAGCTGTATGTGTCCCTTCCCCACCTATCCTAAGCTCAGATAAAATAGCTGAATTTCAGCCCTTTTTTCCCCAAGGATCTAGGTGATTTTAAGCTTGGAATGTGAAGTTCTTGTCTGAGATGCCAGTTGTTGCCCACCCATCTTTAAACACCCTGTCTGCTCAAAACCTGATAGAAATATTTCAGATATCAGTATTACTTGTTGGCTTCCTGCACTTTTCCAGAGAACTCCTCAAACATTGTTTGTGGTACAGCATCTTTTTACTAAAAGAAAAAAAAACCCTCTTAAAACCTATTTTGACTTGATTATATGCATATAGATTACATAAATAGTAACATCAATATTATTATCCTTTACAAGTTGAGAATTGCATATAAACAAGTTTATATGTTCATAATCAGTTAAAGGTAAAGAAAGTGGTTTTGTTTTCTTTCCACAGTCTTCAGTTTGATCCAGCACCTCGCCGTGGAGAGCCTCATGTTACTCGGCGTACCCCAGACTACTTCCTATAAACATCTCAGCCTGGCCTTCAGCAGTACTAGTATACTTGGCTTTTTTTTAAAGCAACAATTTATTTGATAAGTTGAGGTCTGTCTCAGCATAAAGCCTCTTTATGGACCAAACTGTGCCAGAATGAGGATGAGCAGTTTTGAGCACAACGTAAGACTGACTTCACACACTAAACCTTTTATCAGTCAATCCAACAGCCAGTTTGCCTGCTGTAAATGTAGTAACTGGACTGTTCAGAGAGAAGAGGTAACTAATTTCTCCCTTTCTTGCTTATATGTACATTTTAGTTATAGTGTTCAACTAGCATGTATTAACATTTTGAAGTTTAATGAAAATGTACAAACTAATGTCCCTCTTAAGCCTATTGCCCTCTATTTTATTGACATAAGTAACTTAACTGGAGAAAAGAAATCTCTTGGGAGTATATTGTCATAAGCTTTCTTTCCATTTAAACTAGGTTACTGTTCTGTGTTGATCCCTTTTTTCTGTATATTTGTCATGAAAGTGCTTGCATCTTATTGATGTATTTGAACAAATAAATTTGCAGATCATTATTCCAAAGAGATGGATATGCTGAAATGGAATAATTTATCTGTTTGTGTTTCTCTTCAGCATGCACGCAAATAATTATCTGCTTCATTGTATAAGATAGATCACGTGACAGATTATGACTGGAATGTGTTTGGATGACAAACTTCACTTGAGACTTTAGCATATGGAATTCTTTAATTAAATTTTTAGGCCTACTATTAAGATGAAATTCAAAATGACCACCATCCTGCATCATTTTAACCCAAAATATATTTAAGTTTGATAAATGTAATCCTAGAGGATAAAGACTTCAGATTTAAACTAATGAATTTAAAATAGTACACCAGAAATCTCAAGTTAAAATCTGTTTTAAACGAAGGGCAAAATAATGCTATAAACTTACTAAAGTAAACTGAACATAAAATACAGCCTAATTCTCTTAACAGGACACAAGTGTTGCAAGACTTCCTACATCCCATTTAATTTAGCATTTGTGAAAATGCAATGGGACAAATTCCTAGAATGATGTTCATTAGTTCATTCAGAATGTATGTGGAGTATAATTTTAGAATTAATATTTTGAACTGCAAATATTTTGTGAAAGTGAATAAATATACTGGTTGTTGATTCAGAAATGCATTAGGAATATATAGTTGTATATTATTTAACATATATAAGAACATGGCAATGAAGTAAGCATATAAACATGTAATTATATACACATCATCTACAGGTAGGCGGTAGTGGAACTAAAGTCACCCATGTCCATAGCATCCCTTAAAAGCTATACGTGTTCCCTAGGCTGTGCTAAATAGGTGATAGCAATCAGTCCTAACGCCTCCTGGGCCTCACGGCAATAACAAACAGAAAAGTATAGGATGCAGCTATCTCCCCAATCCATATTTTTCAATTCTCATAACAGAGAAATTAATGTTTAATAAGGTTATGGCTGAATGGGAACTCTTACCGGTATGCTTTACACAATGTGATATTGCTTGGTAGAATTTGCTTCTTGTGATGAAAAGCTTGTTCCCTAATTTTTAGTTACAAATAACTGTACATTGGTAATTTCTGTTGGAAACAAATCAAAAGAATAACTAAAGCCTACATATTGGATTTTAATTTTTTAATTTATAGGGGGATAACATAAACAATGTTTGCGGTTTTCCAGAATATGGATTAGTAAATAGTAAAGTAGTGCTCTTACTAAACTCTTGTGGGCTAACGTCTACATGGGTTACATTTCCCAATAGGCAGGAAATGGCATCTTTCATAATCCAAGGCTCAATAAACCAAAATACTAATTACTATAGTGTTTATGGTTGCAGTACTTCCTCCATTTGTTTCTCTATAGCCCAAAATGGGTTTTTTTTTCTTCTCTACTCTTAGATTTTATTTCCTCTTTGGGCTTATATGATAATTTGTTTGTCTTTTTAGCACATTTTATTATTGCAGTCTCAACAGATGGTAGCATCTTACTACTTTTGTCTCTGCTCAGAGGCTAACTAGGGTTAGGATTGGCCAGTACCTGGATAGGAGACCATTAGGAAAAACTAAAGCAGGCTACACTGGGAACCTGAAAACAACATGCCAGAAAGCAATGAAAGATCACGTCTATATAGATGCCAAAGTCACTATGAATATGTCCAAAAGGTCACAAGGAATCAAGCTGAAAAAGGACATTTTTTAAAATCCAAAATTATTGATTTCAAGTAATATAAATTACATCCATGTGTATAAATTTATTACAGCAGAATGAAGGCTTCTCTTGAATTGCACAATTTTGTGTAAAAAAAAAGTACTTAATTCACCATAGGGAAAGCCTTAACGAAGCTTAACGAAGAGTAACAAATTCTTCTGAAGAAGTTGGATGAATAGCCACCGTCTGATCAAAGTCAGCTTTTGTTGCTCCCATTTTGACAGCTACTGCAAAACCTTGGAGCATTTCATCACACCCCAAACCTTGCATATGAAGTCCTACCACCTTAAAACAAAACAGTCATAAACAAGTTAAGAACATGGCTTCAAAATGACATTTTTTTCAGACTTCACAGTTGCTCCTACCTTTCTACACTAGGAGCAATATCTTGTATGCCTACAATTTTTTGTGTTGCTTTGTTATTGACTAATTTTATATAAAATCTTAATACATCATGCCTGGAAGAGTATTAAATGACACAACTCGTAATTGCTTCAGACATGGAGTAAATATTGGTTTGATGTGACTTAGGTTTAATAAGTTGTGTGAGCCTAGCTAATTACAGGTTATTTGAGAAGCAAAGATTGATTGTGATGTTTCAACTCAGTTTACATGTTAAGTAACATTGTTATCTTGTCCTGTCTCATTTCCTTACCTTGAATAGAATATACATGAAAAGCAATTTTAACATGCAGCATCTTCACTCTTTTCTACTTTACTTACTTTTTCTTGTTTAGTGGCACAGACCAATTTCATCACACATTTTGTTTTCCTTTCTGTTATTGCATGGTACATGGGGACAAAAGAAGTTATATAAATTTTCACATTCTCTTTTCCATATGCATTCACGGCTTCCGCTGGAATGAAATCAAATGACATTAGATATATTTGAATACAGAGGAGAAAAAAAGCAAAGAATCTCATGCAATTGGCTTTCTGACATCTCAAAAGAACTAAATATTGACATGTTATAGGTGAGCTGGTCTCCTTCACATGTGGCTCAATCAAGCACCTCAGTGTGTTCTAATTATGAAAAGACTTGTCCAAAAGCATTTGAAGATCAGAAGTTTATCAATTGAGGGTCTATTACATGTGTCACATCTTAGAATTTGATGTGCAGTTTATAAAAAAAAAACAAGCTTGATATCAGTTTGTAACTTCAGCTTCAGAAATCCTATGAATAGAGGTGCTTTAATCATACTTCACATTAATTTTTTTTAAATGTTTAAACAAAATAATATGATGGGTAACAGTATTCTGAACTTGAGAATTTCTAATATAAAGTGAAACAACAGGAATGTTTGATCATTCCCAATTTCGCTTTTTTTTCTTTTGTTCGGTTGTGCCCAATTCTCGGAAACTACCTGTACAAGTTTTCTTTGCAAGGTTTTTCAGAACTGGCTTGTCATTTCTCTTCCCTCATTCCTAGGGCTGAGAGAAAGTGACTTGTTCAAGGTCACCCATCTGGTTTTGTGCCTAAGGCAGGATTAGAACTCAGTCTCCCAATGTCTAAACAAATGCCTTAACCGTTACACCAAACTGGCTCTATCCATAATGTATATTACTGTATCAGAGGTAGGACTAGGAGCAACCTGTGCATCTACAGCATCATTAATATAAAGAAACATAAGTAGAATTTCCATCAACATCCTTTACTATAAAAATTCAGAGCATACACATCTTTACCAAGCCACTCTTGTAGAGAATGTCTCAAAATAAATTGGAAAACCTACTACTCTCCATATATCATTCAACACAATTCCAATCAGTCACAAAATCCATAGATAATATGGATATCTTGTTTTAGTAGAAATTCTATTTCACTCATATTTCTCTCTGTTATTTGTTTCCCAATAAATAAGAAATAAGAGCCTACCTTCTGTTAGTCCCACTGTTCCAATAGGTGGGTGACTGAAAACCACAGTCGGAATGTTGGTATAGTCCAATTTAAAATCCTTTTTATTTTCAAAAAGCCTATGTGCCAGTTTTCTTCCAGCCGCAATTGCAACTGAAAATGCAATATTTATTGTGTCATCATCATTTATTCGATATTTTTTATTACAGAGTATTAATAGGTGGTCAATCTATCCTTCCCAATGTCTTCACAGCCCTTCCTCACCCATTTTGCTTTGTTCCATTTTAGAATCCCAAATGAATTTATTTAATATAGTCCTTAAAATATTGTTACCTGGTGTAAGGAGTGCTTTCCCACATACATCTCCAACAGCATAGATTCCCTTTTTGCTGGTATTTTGGAACTCATCAACAGTAATATGGCCTGCTTTGTCTACCTTAATATTCTGATAGTAGGAAAAAAAATTAAAGTCAAAGCTGGTATCCTAAGAAATAATATCTCAGACAAAGTTTGAACAGTATGGTATCAACTTTTTTAGTGTCCATAAAGGGAAAAAAAGGAAATTATTTCAAAGAATAAACAAGCAATCAGCCCATCAAGGGGGCTGGGGGGGGGGTAATATTTCCCTAACAATTTTTCAAGCAAACTAATGTAAGCAATATGAACAAACATTTAGGTTAGGATAAAATTATTATGGGGCATAGCATGGGAAGCCGAGCCATGGACTATGGACTGTCTTTGCCCTCCCACAATGTTTTAGTATGCCACCCAGAGTTAACCTAATTTGTTACATTTGTTCTCTAGTAGGAAAAAATACATACTCGCAAGTAGCAGCAAAGTAAGAAAACATTCCATTGTCACTCATGGCTACTCTCCAGTTGACCCTAACCACCACATTATGCCAATTGTAATATAATCTGGATTGTGTATGTCATGCATTTAATATTCCCTACAAAATTCCCACCTACCAATTGGTCAAGGTTTAGATCCTCAGTATTGGGCTCTCTACCAATGGCCCACAAGAGACAATCAACATTCTCAATGGTGTTCACAGTGGGTTTTTGATTAGGAAAATAGGATGTAACCGCTATTGCCAAGAGCCCTGAAGCTGATTTTGTAACTGATTGAATCTGTTGAGAAACAAGATTATTGAAAAATGCTAGAGCAAAATCACACAACAAATTGTTTATTTTAAGGCTAAAGTTTTCTTCTTCAAAAATACCCTCCTTACTAAATGTCTATGTCTTGTGAAGTTATATATACCTTATGGCTAGAATTAGATAGTTCTTGACATACAATCACAATTGGGACCAGAATTTCTTTTACTAAGCAAGGTGTTAAGTGAGCCATTCCTAATTTTATGACCTTTTTGCCATAATTGTTAAGCAAATCACTGCAATTGTTAAGTGAAACACACCATCATTAAGCAAATCCAGCTTTTCCCATTGATTTTACTTATTGGAAGCTGGCTGGGAAGATCACATGACCCTGGGATGATGCTGCAACGGTCTTAAGTATGAAAACTGGTTGTAAGTCACTTCTTTCACGTCATCATAACTTCAAACAGTCACTAAATTTACTGTATGCAGTTTTGTTGAGACACCTCACTTCCATGTGAAGAAAAAGAGCAAAGGTAAATACAATGGCTCTGAAGTTTCCAAATGCCAGAAGGGACACGAATGTTTACTGACACCTTATCAGAGGATAAGGCTCAAATATCTGGCATTGCTCTCATGAAAAATTACAATTACAGAGTGATAAACCATCACTATGGGTGATGTGCAAAACTTGCCCAGTTGCTAGTTTCATTATCTAATTTCTCTTTTAAAATACTTTAAGTATGCTCAAATTTGCATAAACTAAATGATAAGTCTATTTGGCAGGATTGTTTTTTAAAATGCTTCTGCAATGTCCAGGGTTGTTTAAATCTGATTCTCAAATGAAATAATGTTGACTGGTTTGTATTTTAAATTGGAAGACTGTTTTTGATACAAAGTTTATGGGCCCGAAATGGACTTTTATTATGTTATTGTTATATATCAATCAATTAAATCTCTTATAGTTTTTAATCAGTCTAAAATAAGAAGTAAACAAAATTCTGACATAAAATCCTATTGGTAACATCCAGATAAAACTTGGGGCCTAAATAGTTTGTCACTGCCTCAATTCTTAAAAAGCAATTTGACAATGAGCAATGCAGGTTATTAATATGTAATCCTGGTTACAAGGAAAATTCCTTAAATGTAATGATAAAAGTGTAATAATGCAATACTCCTTTCAATCTGTTCAGGAATCCTGCAAAAACTATCAATACAATAGCTGCTGTTCATTTATGAGAAAGAAAAGCCATGTGCCCAATGATGATTTGTTTTTTCTTTCTCTCAAATGGCAGCATTTGCATCATTTATACACATGCTCAAAAAATTAAAACTAAGCAGAGACTCTCAAACTCATATTGTTTTGAAGTTGTTAAAGCAATAGAACATCATCTTCCAATTACAGTTGGAATGATTTAGCTGCAACTGAAGAAAAATTATGCATACAGATAGTCCTTGAATTACAACCATTCATTCAACGATCGTTCAAAATTACACTAAAAGTGCTGAAAAAATGGTAGTTCCACACAATCCTTGTAATTACAGCCATTGCAGTGTTCCCATAGTCAAGAAATCAAAATTTGGCACTTGGAAATTCACCAATACTTATTGACTGCAGGGGCAGTTCAACTGACCCTATCTGCCCCCTCTCCCTTTTCTGCCCTTTTAGCTACCCTATGCTCTGCTGGCCATGCCAGCCCACTGGCTGTACCAGCCAGCTAGCCTACCACTCCTGTTGCTCTACACTTCCAGCCCTGCCACCCAGTCTTGATTCAATTATCTCCCTACATCCGCTTATGAGGTGCACCTGGCTTGGCCTCCATGAGCAGCAGTTGGCCACGCCTACCGCTTGTCCAAATTACATGAAACTTTGTCATAACATTTGGAAGGCCCAGCTGTGCTGGCATGAAAGCATTCAAACTCGTACATAATTTGGTCAAAAGTGGATGTGGCTTTGGAAAGAAGGCTGGGGCAGCCAGCAGTTATCTTCTGAAAGGCCAGGCTATGTGCATCTCATCAGCGGTTACAGGAAGAAGATGGTAAATATCAGTTGGGCATGGCAAGTCTGGGAGGGCCAGTGAGCACAAGCTGGCAGAAGTGACAAGAGTGCAAAATGGCAAAGAAGAGGGAGGGAGATAGATGGGTGGAAGGAGTTGAAAAGGAATCAGTCCCTTAGCTTGCCAAGACATAAGACTGGGAGGGACTAAGCCAGGATCAATCCTTGGTTAAGAACTGATTCAGTTAATGAGCAATTCGGATTGCCTGGGTTGCTGTCCCTAACCAATGCGCTCACATGACATGCTTTACAACTGCATTGCTTAGCAATGGCAATTCCAGTACCAGTTGCCATTGTAACTCAAAACCTACCTGTACATGAAAATTCAAAATTAATAATTACAATCCAGCACTAAAGAGATATTACCTTGCAATGTTTCCAGACTTCTACTCCATTACGTTCCAATTCCTGAGTACAATTTGAACTGATCATAGAATCAAAATTTCTCAGCACCTGTACAAAAAATTACTTTATCAGACTGCAAATAAATGTCTTTACATTTAATTATGGCAACTTCCTTTTCCATTGATTAATATCACAGAACATTTAAGTCATACCCTCATGAGTCTGAACTCAAAAATGCAAATTTCTCTCAAATTTATCCAATTTCAAAATTAAATTGACATTTACCATAGGGCTATTGCCAAAGTTATTGAGAATTAAATCTACTGTATTTACTACATGTCACATTCAAATGTCATAATAAATTCTTCTTATATCTATATTCTGTTCTAGTTACTACACTATACTAGATCTTACAATCAGAAATATGCCTTAGACTTCAATCAAAAGGAATAATAATGTGAAAAGGAAGAGATGGAGAATTGAAAATGTCTGTTGGAATAAACAGTAAACATACAGATACACATAATTGGAGAAGAATATTAACAAGTGGTTCTGAGTTTCCAAGAGAAAATAATGCATCTTGATTTTAAAAGGTTTAATTCTAATTATAATCAAGAAGTTAAAAAAATAATGAGTAGGTTTTTATCAGATTATAAATACTTAAAAAATAAAAGCAAACATTTTAAGGATCTGAATATGGTAAAAACAAAGAAAGTTTGTGCAAGTGGTAATGATCCATTTCTGGTGTAAATACAGACAGAGACAAATTGATTTTGCCTTTGTGCAAGGTTGTATTTTGCATGTAGATGTTAGTTCCAATAAGAACTCGTAGTACTTTCAATTGTCACTTAGGAAGGTGAACAGCAAGTGCCCCTTACCTCATTATAACGTATCAATAAGGATGTCTTGGAGCCTAATGCAGAAAGAATACCAGCTAATTCAACAGCTATATATCCAGCACCAACAATAACACTTCGCCTAAGAGAAAGAAAATGGATTATGTCATAGCACTCAGGTACATGCCCTTCCACAAATTTTCTCATTGAAATATATTGTATATTGGCCACACCAGGAAGTTCAAACTTCTACATAAGTTATTGGATTCAAACCCCATCATTTTTTACCACTTACCATGCTGAATAGGCTTAATGAAAGCAATAAATTCAATAATACTTGTGATGATTTTATTGCTTTCAATAATTCTTTTACTGATTCAATTATTATGAATGTTTGTGTTTTGAATGGTGTCCCCCTCCCCCCACAAATTTTGGGTTGCAATGGTGTAAAAGTCTAACAAATACCTAAAGGGCTATAGCTATTTCTATCCAATTTATAATCTAAGCAATTAGATTTTGTATAGCAGGGTCTTGACTTCACTCTCATTAAATCAGAAAGGATAAATGGTAATGGTTAAATCAACACTGGATAATTAGCAAGAAGGGAAGGTTTGTATTTACATTTGTTGGAAAGGAAGGAATCAGGCACACAATAAGGAATATACATCGAAAGCAATACAGTGCTGCCAGCACACAGCACAGGGTATATTCCCAATTATCTGCCTACTTATTCTTTTGTAATCCCTTCCAATCTTTCTGTTTGATGGGGAGAGTTGAGTCAGGCAGAGGAGAAATTGTCTAAAGAGATTGCTCATTTAGACAATCCAGTCTGGGGGAGGGGGGAATGGATCACCACAGGACAACACTTATTGACTACTACTGAATGCATGCTTGAGAGAGAGAAATGCTGCGAAGGTCGTAAATACATGCCTTGTAAGTTATTTTCTTTCAGCACATCTTAACTTCAAACAGTCGCTGCACGAAGAATTTGGTAAGAAAGGTTTATCTATGCACCCACATATTACATTTAAAGGTAGGTAAAAGGATCTTGACTGGCATTCAGTCTCCTCTTCCACTTTGAGGGATGGGTGGGGAGCCCCACCACCACTACCATGCCTTCTCCCTTACAAATGCAGGCTTTTAATAAAAGTTGCCTGCTTTTTCTCAGCCCTAAAGAACCAGCCCTCCATAGTTAAGCTAATGGCATACACAGGATGAGTTTTTCAACTATCAGCAACAAAAATGAAAGGAATGTAAGGACATGGAGGGCATGACCTGCAAGTTAATTGTGACCAAGTAAGAATGGTAAAAAAGCCACAGTGCTTTATTTCATTTCCTGCTTTCTACTAAACAGCCTTCTGATCACCCAAATAGGCAAAAATGAGAGAGAGAAATGGGATTTTTTTTAAAGCACTGCATCCCCCTCCAATTCCTTTCTTGAAGCCAATATCTTCAATAGAAGCTTATTTTGTTTGTTGATAGGAACATTGACCATGAAGTTGACATTCCCACAAGTGAACAACAAAAGCGAACTAGCTGCACTGATGTTCAATATCTATGGCACAACTGTTAACGGAGGCCCAGAGTCCTGTAGCCAGATGCTGAGCAATGGGGTAATCCTTTAATGGGGGGATGTTTTTCTTGTTGGTTTTATATCCTGGATTTCCTTCAAGAGTTCAGTTTGGTGTGCACAGTGCTCCATCTCTCTATATTTCCCCACATGTTTTCCACTAATTTCCCCATAGCAAACAGCACTTTGTTTTTGCCTTCATCCTATTTCAGTAGTGGGCTAAAAATGAACTAGAGATGTTTCCCCTGCAACAGATAACACCTAGAAGAATGCATGATGAGTCCCATATCTGGGCTGATAAGAGGTCATACAAGACCGTTCATCAAATCTGAAATGTAGGACAATTACTGTAGTCTTGTACCAATGCCAACTTGCTGTCTACATCTTTTAGTGGGGAATGAAACATTGCAGTATAATAATCCCTACCTGTTTTAAAAAATAATCTTCACTGCAATGCAGCAAATTGAGAATATTTAAAATGCTCAGAATTCATTGCAACTTACTTGGGCAACTCTTCAAGTTCAAAGAAGCCATCACTAGAGATTCCCAAATTTGCTCCTGCAAAGCCACAAGACATTATCTTCAATATTCATTATCTTAAGCTTTATGTATAAATAGATGTAACTTGCACAAACATTCACTTTGAAAGGTTATTTAATTATTTTTTAGAATATATTATTAAAAAAATATGAATGAAATATTACACTGCAACTATGTACTGTACTACTGAATCTAACGCTAAGGAAAATATTTTAATGACAACTCAGCTGCATGCTCTTTCTTAAATATAGGGCAAACAGCATCACAGAATCCATACCTGGTATTTCACTTTCACTGGGAATTACAGGCCGTCCACCAGTAGCGATCAGTATATGAGGTGCCCTATATTTTTTGCCATCAACTTCAATTGTAGGTTCAGGGTCAGCTGTGAATGTTGCATGCCCACGAATGGTTTCCACGTGGTCCTAGCAAAATCAGTTGTTGATTTAAAAATTAAGTCAATTTATATACTAGAGAAGGACATCTTATAATAAAGTGTAATGTGGGCCAGTGTATGACGCATTGAGATTTTTGGACAATTCAAAATAAATTTGTAGATAAATTCAAAAATAGAAGAATGGAATAAGATGCATTATCTTACTTTAAATTAATCTCTCATATTTTCTTGACCAGAACAAATCTCTCTATTGTGTAATCTTACACTTTTCAGAAACAAACTATATAATTCACAGGATGGTCTATCAAGACCATGAAAATTATAGATTTGAAATGTAGGCTAGCTACAATGAATTAAAATATGCCCTGTAAGTGATCTGGAGAAGATTCTTTTTCTCAAGAGAGAAGGGTAATAATTTTCTTTTTTCTTTAAGTGTACTATACTTACTGTATATACTCAAGTATAAGCCTAGTTTTTCAGCCCACTTTTTGGGCTGAAAAAAGCCGCCTCGGCTTATACTCGAGTCAGTGAAAAATTTGCCCGAAATGGAGGAGAAAAAGGGGCGGGGCCATGCCGCTGGGTGACGCTCGTGAATGGCCCAGCGCCCCTGTGAGTTTCCCCTCCCTCTGTGTCAGTTTGCCGCGCAGCGTGCACCGCACCATCCCCCCTCCTCACGTTCTAATGTAATGCAGGGCTATCTTACGATTCCCCTTCCTCCCCCTCCTGCCGCTCTGCAACGATGTCCCACCTCCTCCTTGTTATGGCAAGCAGCCACATAGCAATGTCCCACCTCCTCTGGTACAGTGATCCAATGATAGGAATCACTGTGCCGTGTGTCATAGGAGGCGGGACATCATCATCACAGCAGGACATCAGCATCATGAGGTGAGTGAAGTATTTCATTGAATACACCGGTATTGTGTGATAATAATTTGTTATGCAGAGCAAATTTTTACAATGGCTACTGTATATTTAATGGGCACAAGCAGGCTGTATATGTTATTCAATGGGCAATA
The DNA here is from genome assembly GCF_051295495.1 of Thamnophis sirtalis. Lineage (NCBI taxonomy): Eukaryota > Metazoa > Chordata > Lepidosauria > Squamata > Natricidae > Thamnophis > Thamnophis sirtalis. The sequence continues at coordinate 103,239,656 of NW_028261385.1, read as the reverse complement.
GCATTATTGGTATCTATTTTTATTTTTGAAATTTATCGGTAGCTGCTGCATTTCCCACCCTAGGCTTATACTCGAGTCAATAACTTTTCCAGTTTTTTGTGGTAAAATTAGGTGCCTCGGCTTATATTCGGGTCGGCCTATACTCGAGTATATACGGTATTTTACATTTACACTACAATTTTCATGTCTTTTCCATCTTTAAACAACAGGAAAGTAAAATTTGTGCAGAGGAAGAGTTTAGGCAAAACAAGTTTTACACAAGTAATTTGCTCTGAATCTTTTTTTAAAAAAATCTATACACCTTGATGCAAATTAAAAAAATAATTTGTTTTCAGCTTGTGAATTTCACAGGGTTTATAACAGAAATTAGGAATTTAAAATTTGCTGCAGTGAAAAATAAGGTCATTTACAAACCTTATTCAAATTATTTTGATAGATCTCATTCAGTTTCTTCACATAAGCATCACGCTTTTCTTTAATTATTCTACAGTAAAAAGAGTTTTATTAGTATTATATCCTACTTTACCCCAAGAAGCACATAAAGTCCCTCTTTCAACATATCCCCACAAAAACAAATCTTTTGGGTAGGTTGGGTGGAGAGACAGACCAACCCAAGTACCCAATGGATTTCCACAGCTAAGCATAAAGTTGGGTTTGCAAAACCTTACTCAAATTGTTATTCCTCATGGGCTTTCTAGATTTATATCTCAAATATCTATCTCTCTATAAACAGGATTAACACACAAAATTGTTTGCTCCAAATCTACATAGGTACCTTTTTCCTAAGTAATAAATATAGATATTATGGAGAAAATTATAGTCCTGTTTCACAATTTAAAATGTCTTTCTTGAAGAAAAGATGTTTATACTATCCTATAGCATATTATACATCACAGAAAATAACATTTGTTTGCTCTATCTAAAATAGCATTTTAAACACTGCAAATGGTGTATCTCAATGTATACCACAGGGACCACTACTGTCAGCGCAAACCCTAATATGTGAACAATTTATAGCAGGCTCAGAATTATATTCTGAGCATGTACTGTTTTGATTTTTTACATGAGTCCCAGTCCAATCATGATTTCTTAAAAGAATGTAAGAATAAAGCTCACAAATATCTCAAAAATCAAAGTGAGATTATTTAGAATTTAAAAATGCTGCTATATTAAACTGCATAGCTTTAAATTATGAATTGCAGTACAAAACTACCAGTTTTAGTCCATAACAGAGATTCTTCAGACTTGATAGAATATTGGAATCTCATAGATAAAAATCTGGAAATGTGTGTCTGAAAAGCCTCCTGGAAGTCATTTTAACTTGACACCGTAGTTTTCACTGTAAGTTTCAAATTAAAAACAATTCTATCCATTTATTTTACTTCAGAGGTATTCCAGAATTTAGCTCAACTCACTTCCAATTAAACTTCACATCAGCTATTTTAAAACCATAATCCATATGATCATGGATGAATTCAGAATGGACAGCAGTGTTCCACATCACCTGTTATGAAAGAGGATATCCAGAGTTTAATATAATTAATATAAAAATGAATGAGCAAATTCAATTAATTATTCTTGTATACAGCATAAATCAATATTTTATTTATTTATTCATTCATTTATTTATATTTCTACATTGCTCATCTCATCAAAATGACTCTGTAGCAAGGGAAAACAAAATGTGAAATTCCTACTCTAAGACATGGGACTGAAGAAGATCAGGACACATAGCTCATCATTGTCATGATACATGTAATCCAGTAGATACACTACATATTGTGGCCTATGAAGAAACACGCTACTTGTTTCATAATCATTGGCAGATGGCAAAAGAGTCATATTTTTTCAATGCCATGTGTGGCTAATACACTGTGTTCAGTTGTGCCTAATGGAACACACATGGGCCTGGCCAACCAATTTATCAGTTCCCCTGCATTTTGGGGGAAGAGGAAGAGGGAATATGCGATACCTTCTTTTAAGTTCTGTCCAACAAAAGGAACTTGAAAATAGTCAACTTCTTTCAAGAAATACCATCAAGCTCAGGACACCATCTATTCTGACCAATGTAAATCTTGACTATAGAACACAGAACATAAAATCATAGGGCTGGAAGGGACCTCAGAGGTCTTCTAGTCCAATTGTTGCTCAAGGCAGAAGATTCTATATCAGTGATGGTGAACCTTTTAGGCACCGAGTTCCCAAACTGGGATGCATGTGCGCATGTTGGAGCACCGGAAAACCAAATACCAGCTGGCCAGTGGGTGCATGTCTGTTTTTTGGGCGTTTTTGAGGCCGTTTTCAGGTCATTTGGGGGGATGTTTTGGGGAACGTTTTCAGGCCAAAACAGCCGGAAAATGGCCTGTAAAACAGCCTAAAAATGGCCCGGAAAATGGTCTGGAAATGGCTTGTAAAACAGCCTGGTTTTTTGCTTTTCTCAAGCTGTTTTCTGGTACTCCAGCACCCGCGAAGACCAGCTGGAAACCAGAAGAGCAGCTGGCAATGGTGCACGTGCCCACAGAGAGAGCTCTGTGTGCCACCTCTGGCACGCGTACCATAGATTATCCATCACGGTTCTATATCACCCCAGTCAAGTGGTTGTTCAGTCTATTTTTAAAAACCTCCAGTGATGGAGCACCCATTACTCTGGAAGGCAAACTTCGTCTACTAACCTTCCCCACTTCTGGTCTGTAAGATCGAAATCTTGTTTATATTGGTAAATACAGTTTGGGGACATTTTTTAAAATTTAAAAATTGTATGTTTAAGCAGCCAAAAGAATGAAAGGCATCATCCAGCACTGGACACAGGATAACAGGAGTTCCAAAAGGACAGAATAGACAATCTCCATGTATCAACTTTGTTGCAGCTGTTTCAAATCTGTGAAGGTCAAATAGGGGATGAGGGAATCAGATCAGGGTTTTTTTTTTCAACTGGTACCACTTTTAAATTGGTAAAATCATTGAGGTTCTTTTAAATCTTATATTTTGTCATTTCAGTACAATTACATACAATTTGGATTGTGTTAGACTTCCATATAAAAATGGAGATTTAATGAATTAAATTTTCTTTTCAAATTTAATGTTCCATGCACCTGCTCCTCAAACCAGGACTAAATTCAAAAAGCCATAAAAACAGTTGTGGTATTGAAAAAAAGGCAGCAGAAGTTATTTTTCATGACAAGAAGTACATCCATGTCTTCCTTGAATCTTGAGAGAAAAAGTTATGAGGAATTCTTTGTGACTTGGCATTTTTTGTTAGGTATCTTGGTAAAGCAGAGTAAAAGAGCAACGCTGTTCTTCAGATGTCTTATAGTACAAACAACAGAGTAACAGAGTTGGAAGGGATCTTTGAGATCTTCTAGTCCTACGTGCTGCTCAAGCAGCAGACCCTGGCCTATACCATATCAGACAAATGGCTGTCCAGTCACTTCATAAAAGGCTCCAGTGATGGAGCAACCACAACTTCTGAAGACAAGCTCTTTCACTGGTTCTCACTGTTAGGAAATTTATCCTCAATTCTAGATTGCTTCTCTCCTTATTTAGTTGTTTCCTTCCATTGTTTCTTGTCTTGCCTTCTGGTGCTTTGGAAAGTAGATTGACCTCCTCTTCTTTGTGGCAGCCCCTCATTTATTGGAACACTATCATGTCACCCCTAGTCCTTCTTTTCACTAGATTAGACAAACCCAATTCCTGCAACTGTTCTTCATGTGTTTTAGTCTCTCTCTCTCTAATCAACTTTGTTGATCTTTTCTGCACTTTCCAGAGTCTCAACATCTTTTTTGATAATATGGTGATCAAAACTGGATGCAATATTAAAAGTGTGGCTTTACTAAGGCTTTATAAAGCAGTACTAATATTTCACCTAATCAAGATTCTATCCCTATATGTTAATGCAGCCTTGGGTTGTTATCTTGCTTTCCAAACAACATGGCAAACGACTGCCAAAGTACTATTTTGCATTCCAAATCAAGGATGGACATACCTAATTATTAAAAAGCAGATTTTAGCAGAGTTTGAGGACTAGTATCCACTCTCATGTTTTTATTCGTTTTTATTAAACACCTTTCTATGGCATCATAATCAAAACAATTCTGGTGCTCACTGCCCAATTTTAAAACAGCCTTAGAATGTCAGGGAGAAAATAAAAGATGGCAACATCAATTCAGGGAAAAGTTCTCTGAAACAGCTAGATCTTCAAGCACTTTCAAAATGTCAGCAAAAAATTTCAATGTATTTTTTGAAATATTAGCAAATTGATAGCATAAATTCATTTACCTTTTTAGGTACACACCCAACATTCACCTAAAAGGAAAAAAAAACATTTACTGCAAACATCATGAATCAGTAATTTTAATATAAATAAGAACGGTGTTTAGAAAGTATGCACTGAAATGTTACTAATTTACAAATAATTTTACTTTTTTAATAACAGCAAAATGTGCATCATCTTGATAAATAATATAGTATACTTAAGGTATTTTTCAAGAGGGGTTTGCATTGAAGTGTTATACACTGAAATCCCCCTTAATGCCCAATATTAGGGATGAGGAAACATTTTATTTTCACTGCAACAAACTCCACAGGAATAAATTGGGTGAACCTGAGAATGCCATTGGAAATATGGGCAATCTAAGAAACTACTTGCATCCTACATTTCATTATCCTGAGCATTAGTTCTTAATCATATTTGAAGCACATTTCATTATTTAGTTAGGTAGATATAGGGTTGGTCAGTATCTAGTTAGGGTCTACATGAATACATGTCTTTCTAAATACCTATGAATAGTTTATATCTGATTAAAGTTTGCATGAAAAAGCACCTTTTTTCAGGCAACCTGAATAATTTTCCTGCCCTTTGGTTTCTTCTTGAAGAGAATCCTTGATAGTTCTCAAAGCAAGCCATTTTATAACCCAAATCAACACATTTAATAGACATTTTTACTGATTCCACTGAATGCCTAAATTAAGGGCATTCAAAATTTGCTTTTCATGGATGTTTCATTCTAGTAAATTCTTTTCCACACTGGACTCCTCCAGATGTTGCAATCAGTTCTTTATTGATTACGTGCTTGGAAGTTGACACAGGCTATTGGCTGCCACATAGATCTTCTCCACCCTCAGCTCTCTCCAATCTGCTCCTTCAGATCTTCCAACAGTACATCTAACTCCATCCACCTTGTTGCTAATCATCCTTTTCTTTCTTTCCACTGTTTGCAACATTATGTAATTTCAATATCTTTCAGAATTCCCAGCAAACACAACCAAAGAATGGGAGCTTGAGAAACTACAGCCTCACAACTTTTGAAGGGTATTAAACTGGGGAAGGCTGCTCTATTTAATGACATAAAACAGTTTAGAGTTAAGTTCTTTGAATATACATTCTAAACTTTACTCCTTATTTAGCCCCTTTCTCTGGAATTTTATTCACTCATATTTTCTATCCTTGCATCATTACCAAATCATCAGTTTTAATATTGCCAACCCATTCTCTCCACAACTAATTTGACATTTTTCTTCAACAAACTGTAACCGACACCAATAAGCACCAAGCCACATCTTTAATGTTTGGACTTTTAAACTTTTTAAATTAATTTCTTCAGGGCACATTTCCTGCTTTGTATATAGCATGATGGAAGACTAACAACTAATCTCATAAATTAGAGGAAGCTATAATTCCAACTGGGAAGAAGTGAAGTTTAACACTTGGGAACATTCTGTAATCTGATACTGAACAGTTTGTTACCATCAGAAAAGGACCCATGGATACACTCCTTTTAAAGGCATCCCATAGACACGGAAGAAATAAATAAGAAATGTATAATTAAAAAAATATCCCCACTTCCTGCTTGAGATATAGAAGGGTAAAGCCAGGAAAGACAAGTAGAAGGGGAAAACACAGCAAAGAGCAAAGCACTTCCTGAAATTTTAGTGAAAACTGAATTGGCACAAAACTGATGGGTTCTACTGAGCCGCATTCCACTTGCCTTATCTTGAGAGTAAAAAGAAATTTTTAAAAAGTATATTACATGCAAGAGGAACTGATATATCATAAAGCACAAAGTTGCAACAACACAATCCTAACGTGGGGGAGGGGGGGAATAACGAAACCACAGCTGTTGTATTCACATAACAGGCTGAAAGGAAGACGGGGTTTCCCCCAGCCACCTGAAATCGCAGCCCTATTTAGACTTAGAATAACTTTATTGTCACTTTGAACCAGGGGTGAAATCCAGCAGGTTCTGGAGAATGGGTAGCGGAAATTTTGAGTAGCTCGGAGAACCGGCAAATACCACCGGTGGCTTGCCCCAGAGTGAGGAGGGAATGGAGATTTTGCAGTATCCTTCCCCTGCCACGCCCACCAAGCCACGCCTACAGAACCGGTAGTAAAAAAATTGAATTTCACCACTGCTTTGAACGCACGGTAATCGGCATATATTAAAATGAAATTTCGTGGCATACAGCTCTCAAAGGGTCATCACCACCACCTCCAATTTTCGCCCAGCGTGCTAAGCGAAGCCAGAATCTCAAAAGCAGTTTCACGAAAACCAAATAAAGCACTGCTTAACTGTTTCTGCCCTGCCCGCCCACCGTGTGTTGAGTGAAGGGGGAAGAAAACTTCCACGCCTTCGAGCTCTTGCGGAACTCACTGCCTTGGCATAAGCCCAGTCGGGTCTGCCTACCCACCAGGTATGCAGGCGAGTCTCCTAGGAGTATATTTGCAGCTATTCCCCACCCTCCTTCCTCTCCCCCACCCCGCTGTCGACTCACGCAAGTGCCTCCAAGTCGCCCTTTTTCAATCACAGCAGCCCGGACTCCCAGTTGCGCGGCGCGTCGGGCACTGGCCAATCCGCCCGAGCCGCCCCCCAGCACCAGGTAGTCAAAGCTGGTGACCGGCGAAGAAGAAGAAGAAGAAGAGGCACGGAGTTGGGCCATGGCGGCGACAGCGGCGCGACGAGGAGGACGGAAGGGAACTGTGCAGAAAGCAAAACGCGGGCGAGGTAGCCGCATCCCGCCTCTTCCCTCCTCGGGGGTCGAAAGGGTTAATTTTTCTGCTCTCGGGCGGGGTCCTGTCTTACGCTACCTCGAGACGGGCAGAAGTCTTCCAGCCTCTCGGATTGGCTGTGACGTCCGTCAATCCCTAGCGGAGGCGCAAGAGGAAACAAATTCCGTCTCCGAAGGAGGCGCGCGAGAGAGAGGCGGCTGGAGGCGCCCTCACTTTTCTTGCTGCGGGCCTCGCTTTCGGCAGCGTTTTCGTGCTGGTGCGTTCGAGGTTTCTGCTTGCGACTTGCTTGGACGGGTTGTAAGCATAAGCGCAAA